>NC_045545.1:8554761-8832261 GCF_009769535.1 Thamnophis elegans | reverse complement strand
CTATCATGCTCATATTTATAAAACTCAGTGCCTCTGTGAAAGGTAAGGATGACTACTGCGTTTGTGGTGAAATCAGAACATTCCATGTGTTGAAGTTGTTTTAACGCAAACCAAAGATGCCTTTTAAAAAACAAGTTGACATCCTATTCTTATGCATGCCAGTGCTGTGCGTGAGGTAATTTAAGGTGGTTCTGACAAGTGTCGTCGGCATCTTCATATCCGGTCACATGGGCGGCAAGCCACTCCCATCTGGTCACATGGGCGGCAAGCCACTCCCACAAAGGAGACCACCTCCACAGAGTAGTTTCGAACAATTTTTGAAACCCACCACTGCTGATGACTCACAGCTGACCTATTAGAAGACCCTCCCTTGACACACCCATACCCGAAGAACAGAAGAACACTGACACTGACATCACATAAACTCTGCTGAAGATGATACCTAGCCTAGTAAAGAAATGTCCAGAAACTAACCCACAAGCTCGGGGAAAAAACTTTCGCCCTCATACATAATTGTTTCATGTTCTGAAATGCCCACCGTTTCACATAAGACCAGGGGTTGGTTTCTCGGCCCGTTCCAACCGGTTTGGTTGGAACGAGGCCGGCGGCATCCTCGCGCACACGTGCGGCGTCCTCGCGCATGCGTGTGGTGTCCTCGCGCACGTGTGTGGCGCACGCATGCACGTGCCTAGCGCACGCATGCGTACTAGCATCTGTGCGATGCTCCAGCTGCTCCTGGAGGATCGCGCAGGCGCTGTATGCATCCTGCGCATGCGTGGTAGCGCAGAATTCATCAAAACCGGGTAAGGAGCGGGCACGTGGGTGGGCACGGGCGCGGGTGGGCCCTTCGCCGTTCCCGGAAGTTACTTACTTCCGGGTTCGGCAACCAACCGGTTCGCAGGGACCGCCGCGAACCGGTTGAAACCCACCCCTGCATAAGACGTAACTTGATAAGCAATATAGAGCTACATTTATCCCTAGAAGTATACTAAGCGTAAGACTGCTTCCTGCAGATGCCTAGAATTATGCCTCTGCCTTTTAAACAGATGTAAGTATTGTATCTCCTTGATTTTTCTTGCAAAAACTGCAACTAAGCAAGGAGCTATCTTGGCTGAAAAAGAAAGCCTTATCTTTTTTTTTCTACTCTGCACCCTCCCGCTATACATATCCAACAAAGAATCCTCCTCTGTAGCCCTCCCACCAGAAACCTGAAGGATTGCAGGGTCTCGTGGGTTGGATATTCTGCCTGTTAAAAACACACATTGTACATTGTCCTAAACAGAAAGCCGAAGCATCGTTTTTAAATGCTCATCACTGTTGATACTTCCAACAAGTGGTTTGGTATTGGATTTGGTCTTATCTGTTTCTAACAGACAGTCACTTGCCTTGGAAATTTGACCTGAAATAAAAATTCAGCCCCAAGTATCTGCTGTCAATTGTGCAGAAAATAGGAGATGACAGGGAAGTCACTTCTGCATGCTGAATTAGATCTCTTTCCAACATATCCTAATGTCATTATTAGCACTCAAATGCACTGTGTCAAAATGTGTCTGCATAGGGAAATGGACCAGGCCCATCAAATTTATCTTTTAGTCTAAATGACAACCTGCTTTTCATTCAAGGTTCCACAGACTTTTGCCAATGAAATAAATAAATAAGCGAGACTTTGCAGTGAAGCCCCTGTGAACTAAGTTTTTTTTTAAAAAAAAACTTTTCGCAAATACGATCAGAAGCATATCATTTAATGAATTTTGCTAGATTTCACCAAAAGGGTATCCCTGCTAAGAATATTTTAATCACGCAAAATATTAATCCGCAATTTGTAAGATTGGATCACCCCCGCTAAAACTGGCTGTATGCGATTTCTGAATTGTAATTCCAATCTCCAAGGTAGAATTTAATGTGTTTATTTTGAATCTGTTGAATGGCCAGAGTTCACTCATTCTATGTGCATGTGTGACAGGGGTGGGTTTCTCGCCCCATTCCAACCGGTTCGGTTGGAATGGGGCCGGCGGCGTCCTCGTGCACGCGCGCAGTGCACGCATGCGTACTAGCGTCTGCGCGATGCTCCATCTGCTCCTGGAGGATCGCGCAGGCGCTGTATGCGTCCTGCACATGCGTAGAAGCGCAGAACTCGTCAAAACCGGGTAAGGACCGCGGGCGGGCGGGCGCGCCCTTCGCCGTTCCCGGAAGTTACTTACTTCCGGGTTCGCCGACCAACTGGTTCGCAGGGACCGCCGTGAACCGGTTGAAACCTACCCCTGATGTGTGAGCTTCTATGTGCAAATGGGGCTCTCTCCATTTTATTTCAATAGCTTAGAAACTATAACAATGGAAGTTAGTATACGTAGTCCTCAACTTATGACCAGAATTGAGCCCAAAATGTCTGTTCCTTAATGAGACATATGTTAGGTGAGTTTTGACCCCTGAGACACTGCCACCGTCATAAATGTGAGTCAGTTGCCAAGTGTCTGAATTTGGATCACGTGACCATGGGGATGCTGAAATGGGAATAAGTGTGACAAATGGTCATAAGTTATTTTTTTTCAGTGCCGTTGTAACTGTTGTAAGTCAGGGACCACCTGTACTTTCTTCCATGTGTATATCAGGCACTCTCAAAGCTTTGAAACCTACTCAGGCTAGCCTGAGAAAGGTGGAAACACATACACAGAGCAGTGGTGGGATTCAAATAATTTACCAACCAGTTCTCTGCCCTAATAACCAGCTGGGTAGGCGGGGGCTCGGTGGTCATGTGATCATATGGGCATGGCCAAGTCAATGTCACTCAGGTTGATGGGCACTTCGCCTTAGTTGTTACAATGGTAATAAGGGTTAACCGGAGAGGCAGTTTCTGTAAGCAGGGCAATAAAGATGAGGCTAGAAACAACACCAGAATGTTTCCTTCCTGCCTTCCTTACAGGATTAGCCCTGTAAAGTGGGAAAAAACAAAAGATTTCTTCCCAAAACCGGTTTTCCGAACTGCTTAGAAAGTTAACAACCAGTTCTCCTGAATAGGTGCGAACTGGCTGAATCCCACCACTGACACAGAGACAAAAAAATAGTGGCATTTAAACATTTGTGAACCCTTTTGAATTTTTAATATTTCTGCATAAATATATGTGATCCATTGTTCACATGTGTCTTAAAACTAGGTAAAGCTAACCCAGTTAGAGAAATCCGCCGGAAACCCTTATATTTGTTCATTTATTGACGATAACGTGTTGGTGTTGCTTACACAAAACTCTTAGTAGGAAAGAGAAGGCAGTGAAAATGCCTGTTCAGTATTCCATCAGAGTACTTTGATTTAGAGTTACCTTTGCAATCAGTCACCATTTATTATCTCAACCACAGTCTTTTGGCTGATTGGCTAAATAATGGGAGGGCCAAAGGAGAGAAAGAGACACATATTTGCTTCCTTTCATCACTTAAAATAAAGGATAGGGCAAAGGAAGGTTCTTCCTTGAATTGTATATTCAATTCTAGGCGTTACATGTAAATGAGATTTGGAAACAAAAGAAATTGAAATAGAGAGACAATGGAAATGACCAGGAAACTGGAATCTAAGCAAAACGGAGGGACCTCAATATATTTAGCCTTGAAATAGACAATCTGAGGGGGAACGTCATAATTTTCAATTTCCTGGAGTTGTGTCACGTAGAAAAGCAAGTCCTGTTCTCTATCAGCCCGGAATTGAGAATACGTTACAGGAAAGTTGATCCCCACTGAATGTGACCGCAAACTCCCAAACGGTTCAACTATTGAACCAATTTTCAAAGAAATTTTTACTTGTATTTATTTGCATCCCCCCTATATTATTTTTATAAACAACTCAAGATGGTGAACGTATCGAACACTCCTTCCTCCTCCTGTTTTCCCTACAACAGGGGTCGGCAATCTTAAACACTCAAAGAGTCATTTCCACCCCTTTCCCATAGAAAAGAGAACACCGGGGACCACAAAATCCTTCCCTCTGCCTGACTATTTTCTGAGCGGCCCACAGAACTAGCATATGCAACTGAATTAAATGTTCTGTTTTCTTCTGAAAAATTTCTTTTCTTGGATTTATCCATGGTTGGCCTATGGGGAGCTGAAAAGCTCAAAGAAATCGCATGCTGGCGGGAATCACGCAGTTGTGACGCCTATTTTGAGCAACAGGGAGCCGCAGCACAGGGATGGAAGAGCCACATGAGGCTCCAGAGCCACAATTTTGCTGACCCCTGCCCTATAACAACAACCATGTGAGGTGAGTTGGATTGAGCAAGAGTGACTTGCCCAAAGTCACTCAACCAGGTTTCATGCCTGAGGCGGGATTAGAACCCATCTTATTCCAGTTTCTAGCCTGCTCCCTTAACCACTGTCTGGGTGTACTTGTGCCACCCTCTGTTGCTGAATATGTTATGCAGAAGCTAGATAGTCATATGTTTTGAATGCTTAACTTGCATTCCTACTCTGAACAGCCTTAGCAATAGAACTTATAATCGCCCCGCTGTGCTTTAACGTGACCCGACAAAAAGGCGAACGACAAATCTGCGCCTGACTAAACCGTGTCGCTAAAACCGCGCCGTCAAAAACGTGCCGACAACAGCGCGGCGACAACAGTGTGGAGACAGAAGGGCGCTTTACAACAGCGCGGAGACAGAAAGCCGATTTAACTTAAGGTAAGGGTTAGGGTTAGGGTTAGGGTTAGGGTTAGGGTTAGGGTTAGGGTTAGGGTTAGGGTTAGGGTTAGGGTTTTCATCTCCAGCCTTGGGATCCTAAATGCTACAAAGGAGGATCCTTGTTTGCCCCCTTAAAAAAATCCTCCTTGTGATTCTCTCTCTCCCTATATAATCCTTCTGAAGCAGCAATGTGGAGATAAAGTGGGAAGAAGGCCTTCAAAATTTGACTGATGTTTTCTTGTTTCCAGGCTTTTGAGCTGATTCGTTTCCTTTACATTTATATTGCTCAATGAAGCCATCACCATGTCACATTCCACTGGAAACATTCCCTGCTCAATGGAAAAGATTTAAACCTCTTTTTGAAAGATGGTGATTATTGGCTTTGGTTTCTAGAGTTCCTACCGTGTTTTATACATATTTTATCACCACATTTCCATTTTATAAATAATGTTGACCCAGAGTGAAGCACTTTTAAATTATTTTAATTTAAATGTGCGCTACTCTGGGTCAACATTATTAAATTTAAAAATGTGATATGTATTCTTAATATTTCCTCATCCCTGTCCATTTATTTACTTTACGTTCGGCCCTCTTGTCAATGTTTTAAATATTTTCAGATTGCCTAAACGCAATAGGAGGTGTTTTAAGAAATAAACATTAACTAGAAGCACCACAAATCAAACTTGGGCTAGATGCAACTCAGTTGTTTTCACAGTTTGATAACTATAACTCAACTTGACAGTCATGATGAGTTACAAACTCTAAACATTTAGATACACAGGTATCCTATTATATTATGTGGCTAAATATCCAAATGGAAAGTACAAGAAAAAAGAAAATCCAGTCCAGTGAAAATAAAAGGATTTCTAGTTGCAGCTGAATGCATTTGCTCAAAAACATTCGTTGTAAGACAGATGAAATCAAATTAAGCAGGATAAATCACCATTCCTAAATGTCAATATAGCAATTTTCAGGATAATGAAAAACATAACATCCTGATGAACGTATGTAAAATATTTGAAATAAAATTCAGCACAAATTAAGAATGCTTAAATACCCCTGATTTCGTGCATATGTGCCAGTGGTGGGTTTCAAAAATTGTTGGAACCTACTCTGTGGGTGTGGCCTCTTTGTGGGAGTGGCTTGCCACCCATGTGACCGGATGGGAGTGGCTTGCCACCCATGTGACCGGATATGAAATTATGTCGGTCCAAGTAGCTATTCAGAAGTTAGTGGTTAGAAGCAATCGTAAAGCAAGATATGGAATTAAAACCAGAAATATTTTGTTGGCTATTTGAAAGGGATTATAATATATATTTAATTTTACACATGTTAGCAGCTGCTGGAATTGTGTTTGCACAACAGTGGAAAAACAGAGATATGTAAATGAATAAATATTACAATGTGCAGGAATAAATAAATTGACAATTAAAATAAGAAGGCTTTGAATACTTTTTCACGTGGGATTGGTTTTAGCAATTGCCAACTAACGGAAACAGAAATTAGAAATCCAAAAGTATGAAAGAAAACACCAATTATGTAAGGAAAGGTCCCTAAATGTATAAGGAAATATTACTAGATCATTATTAATGCATAGATAACTGTGGGACATTACATACCCACCAGTGGTGGGTTTCAAAAAAAATTTGGAACCTCTTCTGTAGGTGTGGCCTGCTTTCCGGGTCCACTGGTGGAACCTCTCCTAACTGGTTCGGTAGATTTGACGAACCGGTTCTACCGAATAGGTGCGAACTGGTAGGAACCCACCTCTGATATATGCACTATGTACATATTGCTATGTGGGGTTTTTTTTTAGGCTAAGCTGTATCATGATAAGGTAGAAAACAAATGGGAAAGAGGAAGCAAAAAAGAAGAGCTTATACACATAAGAAAAAGAGAAGGAAATGTAGCTAAAATAGGGTTGACATCAGAAGTGGTATTCAGCAGGTTCTGAACAGTTCTGGAGAACCGGTAGCAGAAAATTTTGAGTAGTTCGGAGAACTGGTAAATACCACCTCTGACTGGCCCCGTCCCATCTATTCTCTGCCTCCCAAGTCCCAGCTGTTGGGGAAGAAATGGGGATTTTGCACTAACCTTCCCCTGGTGTGGGGAGGGAATGGAGATCTTACAATATCCTTCCCCTGCCACGCCCCCCCCCCCAAACCATGGCCATAGAGTACCAGTAGTAAAAAAATTTGAAAGCATTTGGGATAAAAATATGGTGGATTATGCAAAATATTCTTAAAAAGAGGATAAAGTTTACCCCTCAGTTATTTCTGTTAGGTATAACTATTGATTGTACTGTTATAGAGACTAACTTGATTTTGTACTTAATAACGGCAGCAAGACTGTTGGTGGCGCAATACTGGAAGAAGGAAGATTTGCCTACTATTCAAGAATGGACATTAAAAGTAACAAACCTAACAGAGATGGCTAAAATATCAGCATATCTTAAGGACCACTCAAATGAGAGATATAAACTGGAGTGAAGAAGATGGATTGACTATATTCAAAATAAATACGGGACTAAGAAATTCCAGATAGTTTATGACTGAAAAAGTGAGGAACGATATAATCTGTTTAGAGTTAGCCTAACAAAAGAGGAATTAAAGCTCAAATGAAAGATGATACTAACTTTCTTTAAGTTTATTTTAGAATATGTTTGTTAAAGATTTATACCCTGTATTTGTTCTGGGAAGTCGGGTGGTGTTGGGGGGGGAGATGGGCTTGGGGGGGGAGGGTGGGGGAGGGAGGTAAATATTTGTAAAAGCTTTTTAAAATTTTCAATAAAACAAAATTTTGAATCCCACCACTGGTTCACATTATGTTTTCATACTTTGCTGTCCTTCCAGACTATCTTGCAATCTATCACATCCCTATATTCCAGCATGCATTGCCTTCTCTTCTTTAAATTTTTTACTTCTCTCCTTGTGAGATTCTCCTTAATTCCATACAACCATGGCTTCCTTAGTCTTCTCAATAGCAATAGCAGTTAGACTTATATACCGCTTCATAGGGCTTTCAGCCCCCTCTAAGCGGTTTACAGAGTCAGCATATCGCCCCCACAATCCGGGTCCTCATTTCACCCACCTCGGAAGGATGGAAGGCTGAGTCAACCTTGAGCCCGTGAGATTAGAACCGCTGAACTGCAGATAATGGTCAGCTGAAGTGGCCTGCAGTACTGCACCCTAACCACTGTGCCACCTCGGCTCAACTCATTCCTCTTCCTTCATATATCCGTTCAATTATTTGATCCACATTCTTCTTTTCTTTCAGAGTTGCTCACTTTTATAGTCAATCCAGTCACAGTAACAGACTTGGAAGGGACCTTGGAGGTCATCTAGCCCAACTCTCCTGCTCTCCCAGGAGGCCTATCCTGTTTCTGATAAATGACTGCCCTGTCTCTTCTTAAAAGCATCCAGTGATGGGGCACCCATCACAACTCCCGAAGGCAGTTTATTGCACTGGGTGATTGTTCTCACTGTTGGGAATTTTCTCCTTAGTTCTAGGTTGCTCCTCCCCTTGGTTAGTTTCCATCCATTCTTTCTTCTCCTGCCTACAGGTGTTTTGGTAAAGAAATATCCATATTTATTCATCAAACTATTTTTGTTCCATCATACATTTCTTAAGTATCCCCGATCCCATACCACTGCACTCAACTATTTTTATGTTTCTCCTGACATATTCCAGCTCTCACTTCCAAATAACAACATGGTAAACAGTGCAGTCTTAAACAGATCCATTGTCACTTCTTTTGACAAACATTCATTCCTTTCTATGAACTATCGCAGAACTTGACATTTTTCCATTCATTTTTCCATCTTGAGTAAGCATTCTACAAAACTACATATTTTTTACTATTTATGTGTGACTTTCAATTGTTCACTCCATCTTCCTACAAACACAACTACCTTAATCTTTGACACATTAATTTTGAGTTCCATCATCCATCACATTACATCATATCAACTAGGAAATGGGGTTTTTTTACAATCATTTGGGTTCGACGGGGCATCCTCTGTAAATAAAAGTATACATATATTCACATCCTTGGCCAACACACCTTAAACATCACAACCATTCATTATATATTTATAAATACACTAAACAAAAAACACATCACATTTCTGTTTTACTCCTGCTCAAACTTAAACTATTCACTAAGCTTTCCATTTATTCTCCTGCAAGCATTTCTCCCATAATATGCCATCCTTAACTGCACTCCAGAATCAACCTTCAATTCCATATCTGCGCAAAACGTTCCATAATTTTCCAACTCAATAAACATACAATACATTTTCTCACATTCACTCATTTTTCAGTGACCATTCAGAGAGCAAAAATCTAATCTGCACAATTCCTGCCTGCACTGTACTTCTTAAATTTTACTCACTGTCACCTGTCAAACTCTTTCATTTGAATTCTGCTGAATACTTCCCCAGGCACACTTAGCAAAGCAATCACCCTGTGCTTGTTTGCATTTACTCTTGTTAACTTTCCTTTTATTTAAGAGAACAATGCTGACATACTTCCAGTCCCAGTACAGATGCAGTTTTTACACAAACATTAAACGGATTGCACAAAATTGAAATAGTCAAAATGCACACATATTTTCATTTTTCCAAGTACATCATCAATCCGGATACGCTTCAAGGTGCTACTTGCCACCTTTAAAGCCCTTCATGGTAGTGGATCTGGGTACTTGAGAGACCACCTACTGCCGATCACCTCCACACGACCCATTAGATCTCATCGTTTAGGCCTCCTACGAGTTCCATCCACTGGCCAATGCCGACTGGCCACCACGCGGAGGAGAGCCTTCTCGGTGGTAGCCCCGACCCAATGGAACGATCTCCCCATGGAGCTTCGTACCCTCACCACCCTCCAGACCTTCCGCACAGCCCTTAGAATCTGGCTATCCCGTCAGGCCTGGGGCTAAAGATTGTGACCCGCCCGAATGGTATGAATGTTGCGTTTTAATTATGTACTGTCTATATGTAAAAGTCTGTTTCCCCCTTCCTTTTGATTGTGAGCCGCCCTGAGTCCCCCCAGGGAAAAGGGCGGCATACAAATAAACACAAATTCAAATTCAAATTCAAATCTATCAAAATTCTTGCAATTTTTAAAGCTTGGTTATCATCCCCCCCCCCAACCCCACCCCTTGGGCACTGACATTCATTCACTCAAGTTCAGATTAAGAGATACCATAATAATTCCCATGAACATCTCTAAAACACTTCCAGCATTCTCTCAATTAACATTAAATATGAAGAAGAACAAAATAATGACAATAGGTACAAGAGCTAGCCTTAGATTTGACAATGAAGATGTTCAAGTGGTGGATATCCTATCCCTTTTGAAATTAACAATCAACAGCAAAAGAAGAAGCAGACAAGTGATATGCTGCAGATGTGTTCCCTGTGACTTATTGTGGAAGTAAAAGTTGGGCTTTGAAGAAGCAAGTTAGAAAAAGTGTTAAGGGTTTTTGAACTTTACTGATGAAGAGGACTCCCGAGAATATCATGGACCATCAAGAAAACAAAAAATGGATTATTGATCAAATCAACTCAGAGTTCTCACTAGAGGCACAAAATCACTAAACTCAAATTATCCTGCTTCAGACACATTATGCGAAGACCTAACGCACTGGAGAAAGCTCTAAAGCTGGGAAAGATGGAAGGGTTTTAAAAAAGAGGACAACCAGCTGCAAGAGAGATGGATTTGGTCATGATGGCAATGGGTGCATCATCGGAAGACTTAAAGGTCTAAGTTAGGGGCAGGTTGTCATGGAGAAAATCCTTGTAGTTGATAAAAGTCAAGATTGACTTCATTGCATATCATCATCAAGCGGTAAAATTATGTTTTAGGGTGTGTACTGTTTTAAGATGTGTACTATATAGCAAATTAGATCAGAATGAATTTGGTAAACTGATCCACCTTTAAAAATGTTGGCATAAAATAGCACTTAGCACTTAGACTTATATACCACTCCACAGTGCTTTATAGCCCTCTCTAAGTGGTTTTACAGAGTTAGCATATTGCCCCCAATAATCCTCATTTTACGCACTTCGGAAGGATGGAAGGCTGAGTCAACCTTGAGCCTGGTGAGATTTGATCTGCCAAACTGCTGGCAGCCGGTGATCAGCAGAAGTAGCCTGCAGTACTGCACTTTAACCACTGCGTCACCACGGCTCTTAAAAATCATGTATCGTTGTTAGATTATCTTTGCATTCTCTAATAGCATCTAATATGATCTGCAAATCAACCTTGTTCTCTTCCCGTCTTCAAATATATCACTGCTTATGAGTTTTACTCTTTCAGTATATTGCTTGTAGCTGATCAAAGGAGTCCAGAACAATTCTTTTTTGCTGCCCTTCCTCATATATATTCACTACCACCTTCATATTCATATTCTCCTTTGCAACTCAACTCTTCTAGGGTGTCCACGACCTAACTCAGCACTTGAATGGTCAATAGAAATATAGAACTTCAATAACTTAATAATTTTTGACAAGATGATTACCATGTTGAAATGTTCAAACATTTAAAATATTATAAGGTTCTGTGGGAAGTTATCATCCATCCCTCTCCCATAAAAATGAAATATCCTAGGAAATATTGAAAAGGCAGAATATTTCTCTGGATGTGAAAAGAAAGAAACATGTTTTAAAAGACGGAATAGTTGCCTGTAGCTTCCTGCCCATCCCCACTGTTAATGGGCCATTAAGACGGTCAAGCTAGTCCACTTTACATAATAAAGACTTCACCAGCAGCTAAAGGAAAGTATGATAATATTGGCCCTTTACTCAACTGACCACATGGCATCTGGGAACTCATCCATACCTGGATTCAAAACAAAGCCTAGAGAGTTGCCCCTGCATGGCCCCATGGGAGTCTGACAACCAATCAGAATACATTTCTTACACAGGAACAGGAAACAGAGAGGTGGGACTGAACAGGTTATAAAAAGCCTAGCAAGCCCCTCCCTCAGCCCTTCTCTTCTTCTCCACCAACATTGAAGCATGTGATCACCTTTTCTGTTCAGGGCTCAAGCCATGTGGTCCTGTCCAACAATAAACCATCTTTCCAAGCAGCCTCCATGTCTCCAGTGTCTTTTTCCCCACTTGGAGCTGAACCCAGAAGGACATTTCTTTCATCAGTTCTAAATGTTTTTTTTTTTTTCCCATAGCCAATATTAGAATATTTACTTTTTGGTAGTAAAACAAAATCCTATCTGATTGCTAATTTGACTTTCTTATTAGCCTTGATTCATGTATGATGGCGTATGAGACACTCAGAATCACTTGACTGAAATATAAGTAAATAAGCAAATAAATGCATAAAGGGCAAACTGGGGACAAAAGGAACTAAAATGTATATGGTGGCTCAGTTCATGTAAAAATTGGGGCACAATTTTGTAGTTTAGTGTTTTGTACAAAGTCAGGAGTCAGATTAATCCACAAACTATGGGCAAATGTTATGTGATATAAAAACAGCCATTGACAAAGCTTTTCTGGTTTAAGAATTTCACAAAACAAATTCAAAGCTGGATCCTCTGAAATCAATACTGAACCTTTCGTGTTCATCTTAAAGACAAAAAACAAAGCCACATCTGGCCTTGCCATTAGAAACAGATTGCTAAGCTAAATAAACCCATAACTAATGCAAAGTTCATTTTCAGTTCTGCAGACAAAAAAATAAGAACAGAGATCAATAGCTATTCAAAATCTGACATTAAGGATCCATGGAATGGGTTCGGATAAATAATGTACTGAACATTGTTCCCATGCCCTTATGAATATTCCTGATTTATTGGAGAATACACACACACACACACACACAAACACCTCATATAATCTTCAAAGAATCATCTAATATATATGTATATAATCTTCAAAGATTAGAAGATTCTTCTTTGAATACAGACACTGCATACACACACAAATGCACATACAAACATAGATAGATAGATAGATAGATAGATAGATAGATAGATAGATAGATAGATAGATGATAGATAGATGATAGATAGATAGATAGATAGATAGATAGATAGATAGATAGATAGATAGATATGATATCTAGATGTAGATGTAGATGTAGATATATACATACACATACCGTACACAAACACACATAAATATACAGTATATATAATTTTCAAAGAAGAATCTAATATATATTGGCTCAGTTCATGTAAATATTTGGGCATACCAGGGGTTGTGAAACAATAAATAAATACCTATTTCCCTGGCCTAGCTGATAAAGGAGGAGAGCCTGTGGCTTAGTGGCTAATACAACTGCCTAATATGTAATACAGCCCAGGTTCGAATCCCAGTAAGGGTATGGCTAGCTGATGAGAGCTAAATAGCTTGAAATAGATCTATACTAGTCTCCCTTTATTTATTTATCAGCACAAATGCAACACAAATGTAACAAAAGGCAACAGTAAAAATATTGGGCTTCTGTCGTGATGGTCTCTTGTGACGAGCCAATGGACAGAGAATGGAAGCAGTTAGCTTCCTCCCATAATTGGGGCATACCAGGGGTTGTGACACTATATATATATATATATATATATGTATGTATGTATGTATGTATGTATGTATGTATGTATGTAGGTGCGCGCGCGCGCACACACACACACACACACACACACACACATATATATATATATATATATATATATATATATATATATATATACATACATACATACATACATACATACATACATATATATATATATATATATATATATATATATATATATATATACTTAAAGTCACAACCCCTGATATGCCCAAGTATGGGAGGAAGGTCACACTTCCACTCTCTGTCATTAGGCTCGTCACAAGAGACCATACAGACAGAAACCCAATATTTTTTATTGTTGCCTTTTTTGTTACATTTGTTATATTTTTATGCTGATCTATACTAGTCTCCCTTTATTTATTTATCAGCATAAAAATCTAACATATATATATATATATATATATATATATATATATATATATATATATATATATATATATATATATATATAATATATATATATATATATTCCTTCAAAGATTAGAATAATGTCTGTGTATATGTAGTGTGAGATTAGAATAATGCGTGTGTGTTCAAAGAAGAATTTGCTTATACACTTCATTGGGTACAGCATGAAGTTCTAATATGAAATCTAAGTTGGAGAGAGTGTCTACCTCTCCTTCACATCTTTAGAGCCCAAGAGTAGATATTATAAGGGGAGGGGGAGAAACCATTCAATATTTTTCCCAGCCTAGGAAATTAAAACAGACACAAAGGATGCAGAACGATGGTAAAGAGCAAACCAGAAAATGGACCCACAACCACAGCATCTGTTATCACCCCTCCAGGATAACGTAAACTCAATAACAAGCCACATCAGTAGAAGTGTCAAAGCACCCTGAATAATGAATTAGACAAATGGATGCAAGGAAGAAAACTTTCAGGAGAATCTAGAGGCCAATTTGCCACACTATAAGTTCAGCCAACTTGAAGTGCAGTTAGATACTAATATTTTCCACTGTTATCTTTTTCCGAATTCTGGAGGATTCCACGGGTGTCACCTTCAACGGCAGCAGCGCTGAGGGGCAATTAAGCACTGTCACTGAAGCCACAGCAGCACTTTTGTCAGTATGAGTTAAAATATCCAGCTTCTGATAAGTGGCTCTGCATGGGGCTGCAATGATTAGAATCAGATAAACTATGAATCATTCAGCTTTAAGATGGGGAAACAGGGAGACTGATGTGGCTTCGTGTCGACTGCTACTGCGGCTTTTTTGTGGATCAAATTGAACCTCAAAGCACGGTGCTAGATCAAAACTGATGCTCTGGAAGAATGATTTGAATATCAGGTTTTATGCCTCCAGCTAATTAATATGCTCAATGACTATTTCAGCTATGCTAAGAAGGTTCATGGGAGGTTTAGCCACTGGAAAGCTAAAAAAAAAAATGAAAAACCAAAGCACACCAAACTTTTCTAAGCTCCTCAATAATAGCAATAGCAATAGCAGTTAGACTTATATACCGCTTCCTGGGGCTTTCAGCCCTCTCTAAGCGGTTTACAGAGTCAGCATATCGCCCCCCACAGTCTGGGTCCTCATTTCACCCACCTCGGAAGGATGGAAGGCTGAGTCAACCTTGAGCCGGTGAGATTAGAACCGCTGAACTGCAGAACTGCAGTCAGCTGAAGTGGCCTGCAGTGCTGCACCCTAACCACTGCACCGCCTTGGCTCAAATAGGAACCATATTTTCTTTTCTATTTATTTTGATAAATACGTACTATAGAGCCCCATAAAAAGAGTTCTCGGGCTATTACCCCACAATGTGTGCACCCTACAATGTGTGCACCATGTTTTTGTAGGTCACTCCAATTAATATGAGCCACGGTGGCGCAGTGGTTAGAGTGCAGTACTGCAGGCTACTTCTGCTGCTTGCTGGCTGCCTGCAATTTGGCAGTTCAAATCTCACCAGGCTCAAGGTCGACTCAGCCTTCCATCCTTCCGAGGTGGGTAAAACGAGGACCCAAATTGTTGGGGGCAATTAGGCTGATTCTGTAAAGCACTTAGAGAGGGCTGTAAAGCTCTGTGAAACAGTGTATAAGTCTATTAAAGACTGATAACTTTGATAAAACTCCTTATGCACCAGGACTGGGTCTTACAACTCACAGCTATCTTTACTACAGGCCACAAATTACAATATAGCAAATTATAGACTTTAAAGTATTATGAAAGATGAAGTTACATCATCTTTTTATAATACTTTAAAGGCTATAATTTGCTATTGGGGAAAAATACCTGCTTCCTTATGTTCAATATTCATAAATAAATGTTATGAATGTACATATAAATGCAGGATGCATGTAGCCCAGCCCTATGTACATAAAATTCGTTCCACGTGGCAAAACGATCTTCTGTAGGGGTCTCTCTGACTTTACTTTGCTTAGCATCATTTACCAAACAGACCCAATTTCCAAACTACCAACGGGAAATTGTCAGTATATGTTGTCAACACAATCTAGGAAAAGCAACGTGCAGCATCAAACTTGAGTACTTCGATTTACACAAAGACATCTTGCTGAAATAACCCTGAGTAATTAAAAGTAGGCTGAATGACGCACAAAATCAGCATATCCTTTTTTTTCATAAGCTCAAGTTTTTTTGTTTTCTTTGCAAACGCCATCTGATTAAAAAGTGTACGTTTGTGTGTCTGTGTGTGTCTACAGCTAAATTTTTCAACACATATTTTTACAAGAAGAACTCAATACAATTTGGTGAAGAATGGGAATTAAAATCAGGACCTCGGACTCTCAAGGACTCAAATAATGAACTCATTCAGCTGATTGAAATTTGAGTCCTTGAGTCTAGGTCCCAAACTCACTAAACTATCGGGCATGATAAGAGGCTTATTGTTGTTGTTAATAGAATTGTATTTTACATAGCCAATACATCCCAATAGCAAGCCCTCTCTAGAATAGATTACTTCCATTAAACTTTGAATCATAAGTAATGGCTATCTCAACCCAAATTAATATCCAGCATCACAGGTAAAGCTAGCTCAGTTTGTTTGGTTCCCCCCCCCCACCCACCCACAGTTCTCAACTCAATAAATCCATGTGAAATAGGGAATTCACTTAATCTGAATCCTGGGTAATATTAGTTCTTAAATACTCCTTAGGCATAATTATGAATTTAACTCAAAGATGGGAGAAGCTGCAAAGACAGAATGCCCAGAACTGCCCTAGGCTTAAGGAAGGTAATGTTCTTGAGCTTCAACATTCAATCTAAATTGGAGAATTTGCAATGCGCCAGGGAACGTAAATGTATTATTTCCAACAAAATATGCAAGGTTTTTACAGGGCTGGAAGATTTATTTATTTATTTAGTGAGTGGCGGTTTTTATATTAGCCAGCAGACTGCAATGCTAATACAGAGTAGTACTTTGGCTGCCTAAGACTGCTAGCATTGTTTGGATCATGCTCCTTTGCCTGCCAAGGTCCACCGCAGTGGGTGTGCTAGCTCTGGCATCAGAAAGAAAGACAAGGGCTTTCCTGCACCAGCATCTAGGGCCCTTTCCACCCAAAGCATCAAGCATCACAACCAAGAAGGTCTGGCACCAGCAGGATTCTAACCGTCCCCATGAAGCACCGGTTCATCTTCCCACCGAAGTAATACAGATTTCAAGGCTCAATAATCCAACTAATGAACTCAAGCAAATCAGAACCCTAAGACTTGGCTCTTTCTCAAAGGTCTTCTTTAATATCAAATCAGCACAGTTCAATGGAAAGCCAAATCTAAATCTTTCCCGCGGTTTCAGTAAAAATAAACTAGGAATAACCCCATCCCCAAGGGTCACAGGTCATGTTGGCCAGAGGTGGGTTCCTATCAGTTCGCACCTATTTGGTAAAACCGGTTCGTCAAATCTACCGAACCGGTTAGAAGAGGTTCCACCAGTGGACCCGGAAAGCAGGCCACACCTACAGAAGAGGTTCCAAAAATTTTTGAAACCCACCACTGGTCCTTGGATATGATTATTCTACACTATCATGCTCATATTTATAAAACTCAGCGCCTCTGTGAAAGGTAAGGATGACTACTGCGTTTGTGGTGCAATCAGAACATTGCGTCTGTTAAAGTTGTTTTAACGCAAACCAAAGATGCCTTTTAAAAAACAAGCTTACATCCTATTCTTATGCATGCCAGTGCTGTGTGTGAGGTAATTTAAGGTGGTTCTGACAAGTGTCGTCAGCATCTTCATATGTCGGAGTCTGGTGGCAGATCACCAAACCTGATCGTCGGCGCTACCGGTTCACCCAAACCGGTCCGAACCGGCTGAAACCCAGCCTTGCAACCAACCTATTCTGTATTTGAGCCAGCCATAATTTCCCTTTCAGTCTGATGCTGCATGGAATTTTGGAACTGTATAGCGATCGTGATTAATCTCTACAAAATATCCTCCACACTAACCTTACATCAGAATAATACATTATTATTTTTTTCTGAGACTTATCCTACTATCAGGATGAAATTCATGGATGAGAAAAACCACAGCCTCTGCTTGATATTACTGGAGACTGAGTTCCCTCAAGAATCATCGCAACCCTGATTCAGCATGTGTATGCTCCCAATCTTTCTCTGAGAATAATTTTGAATTTTATAGCATCTGGCACCTGCCACATTTGTCTACCTGAAGTGTGAGTGATGATTATATTTACCCGAGCTGTCAAAGCAATTCAATTAGATAGCGTATTGGCACTCCTTTACCATTCTGGGTCAACGGAACTTTTCCATAGGTTTAAAAAAAAAAGAGAGGAGGAAATCATCCATAAGGAAGAAAAAAAAAAAACCTTAGCAATTCCCCCCCCCAGCAACAATTTAAGAATGGGCTCCTAGTAGCTAAGTTAACAAGGTAGATAGAAAGATTTGTGTGAGAGAGAGACAGAAACGTTTTTTTATAAAAGGGAAAGGAAAGGAGGATGGAAGCAAGAGAAAAGGAAGGAGAGAGGGTAGGAAGGGAAAGAGGAAGAGCAGGAGCAAATTACCTCCACTAGACCAATAAGATCCCACAGACTAGGCCTCCTCCGAATTCCATCAGCTGCCCAGTGTCGACTGGCGACTACCCGGAGGAGAGCCTTCTCTGTGGCTGCTCCGACCCTGTGGAACGAACTCCCTGTGGAGATTCATACCCTCACCACCCTCCAGGCCTTCCGCATAGCCCTTAAAACCTGGCTGTTCCGACAGGCCTGGGGCTAAAGACTTGCAGCCCCACTTCGAATGGTATGATTGTTGTGTTTTTTAACTGTGTATGGTCTTTATATTTTGT
Source organism: Thamnophis elegans (assembly GCF_009769535.1). Taxonomy (NCBI): domain Eukaryota; kingdom Metazoa; phylum Chordata; class Lepidosauria; order Squamata; family Natricidae; genus Thamnophis; species Thamnophis elegans. The sequence goes on along the minus strand of NC_045545.1, from coordinate 8,813,752 downwards.
AACTTTGTTTGTTTCCCCCTCCCTTGAATTGTGAGCCGCCCTGAGTCCCTTTCAGGGAAAAGGGTGGCATACAAATAAAGTAAATTCAATTCAATTCAAAGGAGAGGTAAGGGAAGAAGGAAGGGGAAGGAGAGGAGCAAGTAAGAAAGTAGAGAAGGGAGAGAGGGTGAAAAGAAAGAGGTAAGGAGAGGAGGATGGAAAGGAGAGAAAGAGGAGGAGAGAGGGTAGGAAGGAGAAGAGGAAGAGCAGGAGTAGGAGAAAGGTACGGGAAGAAGGAAGGGGAAGGAGAGGAGGAAGGAAGAAAGTAGAGAAGGGAGGGAGGGAGAAAAGAAAGGGAAAATAAGGTGGTGTTATAACAGGAGGAAAGGATGGTAAACAAAGCAACCCAAACTGTATATTATAACCTATTAAATGAAATAATAAATGTATAAGAATGATAAATGTTAAAACACCTGTAACCAAACGACATGCTGTATGTGATGATGGGTTTTTTTTGGTGTGTTTTTTTGTTTTGTTTTGTTTTATTGTTGTGTGTATGTGTTGTCTATGTAATAAAAATAGAAACATTTTTATACCTACACTATTACAATATAGAAAACCATGAGCCAGATGGGAGAATAGAGTTTAACTTAGACAGACTAAAAGAGGTTACCATTTTTTGCAGGAAGTTTTTTTATTCTTGCCCTAAACTCTACCATTTATTTCAAGCTCCTGAAGTCTTTTGTTCTTATTGTTGTTCTATCCTGCTATTATACAGGTTAGAGGTGGGTTGCCAATTTCTTTACTACCAGTTCGAGCATGCTCCCATGTGTGTATGACGCTTCTGTGCTTGCGCAGAAGCGTCTGGGTGGGTGGGCGGAGCCTCTCACCACTACTACCAGTTCAACCAATCCAGGCTGATCCGGCAGCAACCCATCTCTGATACAGATTACAAATTAGGGACTGATACTATGTGTATGTATATCTGTGTGTACATTTTCTGAGGTTTTCGCGGGTGTTAGTATGTAGGTCTTTGGTTATTCGGGTCTTCTCCCGCGTAAAATTGGAGGCGTCTTGGCGGCGTTTTGATGAAGTCTCATTCGTCATCTTCAGGCTTCGTGCTTCCAGGAGCAATGTGAGATCTCGGCTGTTTCTTCCTTTTAACTGCCAGTGGAGGTTTGAGCTGATTGGGTGGGAGCTTGGCTGTGTTCTGATTGGGTGAAGGTGTGTTCTGATTGGTTGGGGGTTTGTGTTTCATGTAAGGATAGGAGGGGTTTAAAGTGGCTAATGGTGCAGTTGCAGTCTGGCTTCTGGTCCTTCTGAGTGTGGGCGTGGTGTCATTCATCATGTTAGGGACTAGTTTATCAAAAAGGGCAGGATGTGTTTGTGTATATATTTGCTACACAAAGAGAATGGTCAGAAAAATTCAGTTTTCACAGCCAAGTTATCACACAAGAACGCTTAGCTGTATCGTGCAGAATGGTGCAAAAGTTATATATTTGTGCATCACATGTACCACATATAAACAAAAAGTAGAACAATATTGAATACAAGTGCAAAGTTGCTTTATTTTTTTTTACAATCTGAACATTCATTATTTTGCTTTTAACTGAAACCTATTAAAGGTTTTTAAGAGAATGCAGGTCACCAGATGGACATTTCTGATTTAAACTAGCCATCTTTTTTTTCTTTCTTTCCTGCGAGATTTTTCTCCTGCAAGGTAGCATATACTGTATTTGCAGAAGGTATTACACGAACATACAGTACACCTGCTCGTAATGACTCCAAGAATTAAATGTTGGGTAAAGAATCATTCAGGCTAAGTTGTCATTACATGCATGGCTGTCATTTCTCCAAATTTTCTCTCTGGTAATCTGACAATGGAGAGAGATATCTCAGTTTTTGTATTTTGCCTCCTGCATCTCTTGATGACTTATGATTTATTTGATCCTCACCATCATCCTTATAAAAAGAAAAGGAGGGGGGGCCAGAGAGGGCAGCAAACCAGTAAGAATATTGTGACATAAGATACATGTTGAGATTTACGTTGATCCATCTGCAAATAAGCTAGCCAGAGAAGAACTGGCAGATGAGGAAATCTTTGCCATCTATATATTTCAATCTCTCTAAATAAACCATCTACTATATTAGCAGCTTATTGTCAGTGCTTCTGCATACCACACATTTCCTCCCCCAATCTTCACACTGTGCTATATCATTTTCAAAGAGATCTAGGCAACTTGGAAGAATTTTTACATTTTTATTGCCAACTGAACCTGATGGTCTATATTGCTGTGATTTTTCCCAAAGCACCGCACACAAAGCTTTCATTATTACAGCTGTTTGACAGCCAAATACTGGTTAGTGATATGTTAGAAGAAGAACCGGAATCACTGCAGTGTTAGGAACTGAATAAGAACCTATATCGGAAGCTATTTTCAATTCACAGGGATGTTATTGTTGCTCCATTTGAGTGCAATGTTTTGGCAAGCAAATTAAAGATTTCTGTGTCAGAAGCAAATATTTGGGGAAATAGGACCAGCAGAACAGTGGTGGGTTTCAAAAATTGTTCGAACCTACTCTGTGGGTGTGGCCTCCTTTGTGGGAGTGACTTGCCACCTATGTGACCGGATGGGAGTGGCTTGCTGCCCATGTGACCGGATATGAAGATGCCGTCGACACTTGTCAGAACCACCTAAAATTACTTCACACACAGCACTGGCATGCATAAGAATAGGATGTCAACTTGTTTTTTAAAAGGCATCTTTGGTTTGCGTTAAAACAACTTCAACACACGCAATGTTCTGATTGCACCACAAACGCAGTAGTCATCCTTACCTTTCACAGAGGCACAGAGTTTTATAAATATGAGCATGATAGTGTAAAATAATCATATCCAAGGACCAGGGGTGGGTTTCAAATATTTTTGGCACCTCTTCTGTAGGTGTGGCCTGCTTTCCGGGTCCACTGGTGGAACCTCTTCTAACCGGTTCGGTAGGTTTGACAAACCGGTTCTACAGAATAGGTGCGAACTGGTAGGAACCCACCTCTGCAGCAGAAGAAACAAAGTAAGTTTCTCTTGCATTTGGAGCTGAAAAGCATGGAAAACAGAGCATGCAATTTGCTTGACGCGCCTACTCTTGATTCTCATCGCAGACGAATTAAGAATGAATAAGTGATCCCTGGCAGAGATAATCATATACTAAAAATAATTCTATATTTTGCTTTTGAGGGGCAATGGGTATCACCATGTCAAGCTCAATATTTGGATGAATTAATAATTGAAAATGAAGAAGCGAATTATTTACAACAATAATCCTAACATGTGTTTCATTGTTATGGGTTTCTTAGGCATTCCCTAGGATCTCAAAGTCCCCAAAAGATCCGTCTTGCTTATCTTGATTTGTGATCTCATATTTCATATCCCCATGATGTAGTTTGTGCCTCACTGAGAGAAAGAGTGGCCCTAGATGCTTTGGATCAAGTTTTATGAAATTTTCAGTTGACCTGGGAGATTGTAGAAGTCATTGCCCAAATCAAATACTAACATTTTGGGATTTGGTGCTTGAGAAAGTAGTAACAATCTGCTCCTCCAGCTCCAGCCATTCCTGAAAGAAACAAAATTACTTAGAGTAACTTCAATCCAAGGCTTGTTCTCAGTTCAACGCTCTTGGAGGGCCTGATGAGTTAAAATGCAACAAGAGAAAGGCAACAAAAAGGCTAAGCTGTTCTTGGCTTCTTGAGGAATTTTAATACCACTAAGGGTATTACCACCCTTGATTAGCATAGCTCTGTGGGTGGTGGGTTGAAGACAGAGGTGGGTTCCTACCAGTTCGCAACAGTTCAGTAAAACCGGTTCATCAAATCTACCGAACCGGTTAGAAGAGGTTCCACCAGTGTACCCGGAAAGCAGGCCACACCTACAGAAGAGGTTCCAAAAAATTTTGAAACCCACCACTCACATATACACACACACACACACAGAGAGAGAGACAGACTCACACAGAGAGAGAAAGAAAAAGAAAGGAAGAAAGAAAAAAGAAAAAAAGAAAAGAAGAAAAAAAGAAAAAAAGAAAAAAAGAAAAAAAGAAAAAAAGAAAAAAAGAAAAAAGAAAAAAGAAAAAAGAAAAAAGAAAAAAAGAAATAAAAAAAAAAAATAAAAAAAGAAAAAAAGAAAAAAAGAAAAAAAGAAAAAAAGAAAATAAGAAAAAAATAAAAAAATAAAAAAAGAAAAAAAAAAAAAAGAAAAAGTGAGAGATGAAAAAAAAAGGAAAAAGGGATAGAGAGACAAAAGGAAGGAGAGAGGGGGGGGAGGGAGAGAGAAAGAGAAAGAAAACACATGGCCGGCAAGCCACTCCCACCAGGTTGCATGGCCAGCAAGCCACTCCCACAAAGGAGGCCACACCCACAGAGTAGGTTTTTAAAAAATTTGAAACCCACCACTGGTTGAAGATCAGAAATCATCACATTTCTCTCATCTTCCAGAATGTAGAAACAAAAAACCATTGTTCAACCTAAGGATATTTGAGCTACAAGGTCCTTATTTCCATCCTATCCTTTATAATGTTAACATTGATATGGAGCCACTGATCATGTGAAAGTTTGAAATTAATGACTAGCAGTATTTTAATGCTGGCCAGCTTTATTGCTTGACACAATCATAACTGATGTTCGTGGAGGAGAGCCGTACTTATCTATGATTTGGGGAGGGCAGGGAGGGGGGAAATAGAAGAAATCTGATAGCACCTTTGCCAACTAACACATTTTATTTCAAAAGCATCAGTTTCCGTGAGCATCTCAGGAAGTGAACTGCAGCTCACAAAGGCTTATGCTTTTCAATAAAACTTGATAGAAAAGCTGCTTTCTACTGCAGACCTCTTTTTTTTTTTACATCACTGCACAGAAAAGGTTGAAAAAAAAGTACAGCGGCTTGCTGTGCTCTCAATGGGGACACTGTAAATTGATGAATTGGTTCTAGATTCGGGGGCAACTGTTCTAGAAGGAGCTACACTTCTTGAAACAAGGAATACAAACTGGGCACACAGTATCACAGGGCACAGATCCAGAATAGGTTCTTGAACATTAGTCCGTACCGGATAGAAACAGCTTTACCATCATTCAGCATAAAATTGTACTGCATTTTACAATGTCCAGTGTGTATTTATTTATTTATTAAACTTATATGTGTAGCAGAATGAGTTGTGGAGTTAAGTGCGTCACCAGCTTAGAATTGTTATGTTTCCACAAGTCCAACCCCTCCTGAATTCCATTGGCCCTTATCTCACACCAGTTTAAGTGTTGAACTTTAGTTGACTAGATTCTTGGGTATAGGCTTGAATAAATTCAAGTCTATACTGCAATCTAATGTAAAGTCTTGATTCTTTGTGCCTGACATTATGCCATCCGTTTCACTATCCAGCGTAAGTCTGTGTGGCTTACAGTGAAGTATAAAAAGAAGTATAAAAAGAGTTATAAATATAGGAACAGTTAAAATTACAAGAGTTATACACACCAATAATCAAGAGCTTGCAAACAGTGGGGGGGGGGGGGTTGATGCCTTCTTCACTCACTGCAACAGCCACATCCAGCTTCTTTATTGGAGACCCATGCCAACTGTCTTAATACCTTTCCAGAAAGTCAGAAGTATAGGGGCGGACCCCACCTCCAGAGTCAAAATGTTCCAAAGGGCAGAGGCCACACCAGAAAATGCTCTTCTCCTAGCCCCAGCAGCTGATGGGACCTAGGCTGAAAGGGTCTTCCATGAGAGCACATTGGGTGGGCCAGTCTCATCGGGGCAAGATGGCTCTTCAGGTATCTTGGACTCAGTGGTGGGTTTCAAAAAATTTTTGAACCTACTCTGTGGGTGTGGCTTCCTTTGTGGGAGTGACTTGCTGGCCATGTGACCTGGTGGGAGTGGCTTGCCAGCCATGTGTTTCCTCTCTCTCTCTCTCTCTCTCTCCCTCTTTCTCTCTTTCCTTCCTTTTATCTCTCTGTCCCTTTTTCCTTTTTTTCTTTCATCTCTCTCACTTTTTCTTTCTTTTTTATTTATTTATTTATTTCTTCCTTTCTTTCTCTTTCTGTCTCTGTGTGAGTCTGTGTGTGTGTGTGTGTGTGTGTGTCAGTGGTGGGTTTCAAAAATTTTTGGAACCTCTTCTGTAGGTGTGGCCTGCTTTCCGGGTCCCCTGGTGGAACCTCTTCTAACCGGTTTGGTAGATTTGACGAACCGGTTCTACCGAATAGGTGCGAACTGGTAGGAACCCACCTCTGCTTGGACTCATGCCATAAAGAGCTTCAAAGATGATAACCAATACCTTGAATTGGATCCAAAAGCAGATCAGTAACCAGAGCAGCACTTATGACAGCGGTGTTACATGTGCCACCTGAAGGGCCTTCCAGAACTATGTTAAGTATATTGCTGAGCCAGGGGTCGGTTGCTACAGGTTCGCCTGGGTTCAGGAGAACCTGTAGCTAACGTTAGGGCCGGTATGGAGAACCTCCAAATCCCACCCCTGGCTCGCCCCTCCCCTCCCAGGAGTCTCCACGCGGCCCATTTTGGATGCCAGGTAAGTGCAGGGCCCATGCAGAGACACAGGGAGTGGGAAAAATGGTCCTCCCAGAAGTTCCGGAAGACTGGGACTCTGGAGGGGCTTTGGAGCCTGGGGAAAGCAATTTTCGGCCTCCCAGAGGCTCAGGGAAAGCTTCTGGAGCCTAGGGAAGGCAAACACACACACACACACCGCTGCCCACCATGGTGCAGGAGGCTGACTAGGCCACGCAAACCCAGCAACCAGGCAGAGAACCCATTGCTGAAATTTTTGAAGCCTACCCCTGTGCTGAGCTATGCTTCATTCTAAACAATGTCCCTATTGGCTTTCGACTGGAACATACAAATGTTTCTACTCAGCTTAATGTATAGGACAACTTTCCACAACCTACCTTCCAGTTGTATTTGAACAATTATTTCCAGAATCCCAACTCATGGTGATGGCTAGGAGAAACTAAAGGCTTGATATAAAGTTTATCGGTTGAGAAGAGTAAGTCTTGTGGGAAATAATAGATTCATACTGAACTGTAACAGAGTTCCATATTCTGTCTGAGCAAACTAATCTCAAGCCTTATGTGTAATTTTTACTGTTTGCTTAAACCACATTTCATTTTGTCATGCTAATGCACAACTAACTTTAGATTAGTTTGGTATTATCAGCTAAAGAGGTGTCATGATTTAACTTCCATAATAGGGGGCGGGGAAGGGGACAAGCAAAAGAGTTCAACTTTTCACTTCAATAGAGCAATTGCAAAGAGTTGCGAGGTTGGGAGGGAGTTGGTTCTTCCCATTGTCAAAGCACTCCTACAATCAAAACTTTTCAAAGAATGAAGCTACATCCTGGAAGAAAGACATCAGATAATCCTTTGCAATTTAGGACAAGATGCTTGGATACACAAGCTACTTGTGTTCCTAATTCTCCGCATAACTTCTCTGTTTTATCATGAAGTGATAATGGAAAAAGTTTTTAATTTTTTTTTTTAAGAATTTGCCATTTCTAACACAAAGTGATAATCTGTTGACAGATTTCCTTGCATCTGTTCCCTGAACACTTACTCTGAAACATTTTAAATTCTTAACTTTGCCTTTCAAAGGAGCAGATTACAGGAGGCCCCAAAGGGAAGGAACATTTATTTAATGGTAAGCCCTTTTCCCAGGATGGGGGGGGGTGGGAGTTAGAAGGCTGGAATGCTATAGTGTATCCTCAAAGGCATTTTTTGAACCATTACAATGGTTTACAGCTATTAAATAAATTGCAGTTCCACTTTCAAATTCCACTTATAAAGAAAAAGCAGTGTGCATTAATTAAAAAAAAAATCACACACAACTAAAATCTTGACTAAAAAGATTAGGGAGAGATAAACTGTCAACTAACAATTGACCAAAATAATACAGTAACATTTTAAAAGATTTAACAGATGAAGCAGCAATTTAGATCCTCTCATTATTTTAGATCTAAATGACAGATGCATCCTGGATTTGTTTTTTTTTTCCTTCTGAATATTTAGCATGAGATAGTTTAATCGGATAAACAGATTTCCCCTCTCCCAACAAAAGAAAGAAAAAAGACAAACGGTGATGTCTCCATGTGTTGACATTAGAAACTTCTGAGTTGCATTTAATCACTGCAAGTTTTGAAAGTTCTTTTGTCTCCTAATAGCATCGTCTTCATGATAAAGCCTACCACATTGTCACCAAACACACCACTTACTTCCATGATGAGATGTTGTAGGAGAAGAGCAGGCGAAGCTAGAAGGCAAGATTAATTGGGTCATCAGTTCGGCATCATTGTGTTGCCATAAGAGACCCAAGTCCAGCCCCCTTTGAATTCCATTGACCGTTAAATGGCACCAATTCAGATTTGTCCATTCTGGACTAGATTCTTCTATAGGTAGCAATAATAAGCTCTTGTATGATGTGTACTCAAGGAATGCTCCGGGAGATTTGTGCTTGACAGCTATCGTCTACCAACTCCACCATCATACACAGTGGATTGCCATTGCCGATTTCCACGTCTGCACACAGGAGTGGATTCCTGCCAGTTCTAAGCTCTTCTATAGAAGAAGTTCCACAAATCTACAGTGCCGTTTAGAACCGGTTCCAGCTCCCTCCCCCCACCCGTCCGCACATCATCAAGATGAAGAGTGAGAGGAGGAATTCTGGGAGTTGAAGTCCACAAGTTTGAACACCCCTGGGTTTTTTTTTTCTAAAGGGTTAGGGGTGCAAGAGTCTTGTAACTTGACAGCTTTAAGACTTGCACACTTCAATGCCAGAGGTCCAGAGCCAACATTCTGGTTGCTAAGCAAGAGCGTTGTAAAGTGAGTTTCACCACATTTTACAAGTTGGCCACACCCACCCAGTCACATGACTGCCAAACCACTCCCACTCAGTCACATGGCTGGCAAGCCACTCCCACAAAGCAGGCCACACCTACAGAAGAGGTTCAAAAAATTTTTTGAAACCCACCACTGTCTGCACAGCAGAGGTGGGTTCCTACCAGTTCACACCAGTTCAGTAGAACCGGTTCGTCAAATCTACTGAACCGGTTAGAAGAGGTTCCACCAGTGGACCCAGAAAGCAGGCCGAACCTACAGAAGAGGTTCCAAATTTTTTTGAAACCCACCACTGCTGCACAGTATGTGGAGGGAATCCAGCTCAGGAGAAGAACTTATTCTGCATAGCCAAAAAAAACCCAGGTTAGATTTTTTTGCATGGAGTGGTCCTCTACTTAGAACACTATGGATATTCTGAGCTGCTGAGAGCTTATCCAATCTGTGTCTTTAAAGCTGGAGGTGAGAGGGACTTGAAGTTCAGGAAAGGATCCCTCTCAATCAGAAGCGGATTAAGGCTCACTGGTGTCCTAAGCACTGACAAATCTTGGTGCCCTACTCCTTTGTACATACTGTACCAATCTTCATAGGGATTTTTTTCTTTCTTAACTTTGTGATTCCCTCTTCGGCTTGGTGCCCTAAGCACACCCTTAGTCTGTTTAGTGAATGGTTAATGTACCACTGCTCCCAGTCTAAACATTCTGTACTCCACATTTGCAATATAACTATTCTCTTTATTTTACTATTCCACCTTTATTTTTACAAATAATTCAAGGCAGTGAACATATCAGTGGTGGGGTTCAAATAATTTATCAACCAGTTCTCTGCCCCAATGAGCAGCTGGGTAGGCGTGGCTCAGTGGTCATGTGACCATGTGGGCGTGGCCAACTCAACATCACTCAGGTCGATGGGCCCTCCAATGTAATAAGGGTTAAGCGGAGAGGCGGTTTCTGTAAGCAGGGCAATAAAGGTTAGGGTAGAAACATCACCAGAGTGTTTCCTTCCTGCCTTCCTTACAGGATTAGCCCTGTAAAGTGGGGAAAAAACAAAAGGAGATTTCTTCCAACAACCGGTTCTCTGAACTGCTTAGAAAGTTAACAACCGGTTCTCCCGAATAGGTGCGAACTGGCTGAATCCCACCACTGGAACATATCCATAGCCTCCTCCTTTTTTTCCACAACAACAACCCTGTAAGGTAGGGATGAAAGAGTGACTGGTCCAAGTTCACCCAGCCAGCCTTCATGGCTAAGGTGAAATTTGGACTCACGGTCTCCCGCTGTCGACCCTGAAGATGACATATGTGTAGCCATGTTTTATTGTAGTCGTTTCCTGTAATTTTCTAAGCCTTTTCTAGGTATTCTGTAAAGGGATCTAAAAGGAGCTTTGGGCTCACCACCTTCCAGCAGTAGGGGGGGGGTTCAGAGATACGGGGAGATGTTATGGCTAGGTAGCATTCTTTCCCATGGGAACTGAGAAAGTGCCTGCAGATGGCTGAAGGTGGAGTTTGGAGTCACCGGATATTTGGACTGTGAGCTGATTGGAGAATGTAACTCTGCAGGGAAGTTTCAAATGTTGCTTTTTACTGGGTGTAAATCCAGAGTTTGGAGCCAGAATTACACCAGGACCATTCCAATTTGATATGTTCCTAATAAATGGACTTTGATTGATTATGACTGCCTTGGATTATTCATTCTGGGGACTTATTACTTGGAAGTCTGACACCTGCTTTCTATTATAGAAAATAATGTCTTTAATGGCAGCCCTCTGCCGAAGACTATGTCATGTTAGTAGACTAAAGGTTTTCTCCTTTTAACTGCCAGTTAGCTCTTTTGAACAAGGGCATACTCATTTTATATAAGTAATTACAGGTAGTCCTTGACTTACAACAGTTCATTTAGTTAACCATTCCAAGTTACAACAGCACTGGAAAAAAAAAAGACATGTGGATGTTTTTCACACTTACGAGTGCTGCAGGATTCCCATTGTGACATGATCAAAATTCAGAATGCTTGGCAACTGGTTTATATTCATGACAGTTGCATGGGGTCATTCGATCCCCTTTTGTGACCTACTGACAAGCCAAGCCAAAGAGGAATCCAGATTCACTTTTTTAAGGACGCTTAACAAATGCAACGATTCCCTTAACGACCGTGGCAAGAAATGGGGCAAAACTCACTTAACAAATGTTTCACGTTGCAACATAAATTGGGGGGCTCTGTCAGTGGTGGGTTGCTTATCCCGTTCCAACCAGTTCGGTTGGAACGGGGATGGCGTCGTCCTCGTGCATGCGCGCAGTTCACGCATGCGTCGTAGCACCTGAGCGATGCTCCAGCTGCTCACGGAGAATTGTGCAGGTGCTGTATGTGCCATCCAACTGCTCACGGAGAATCGCGCAGGCGCTGTATGTGCCATGCGCCTGCGTGGAAGTGCAGAAGCCTTCAAAGACCGGTAAGGAGCGCGGGCGGGCGGGTGGGCCCTTCGCCATTCCCAGAATTTACTTACTCCCGGGTTCGCTGACCAACCGGTTCGCGGGGACTGCCACGAACCGGTTGAAACCCACCCCTGGGCTCCATTGTGGTTGTACCTCGAGGACTGCTTTTATTTTGAGGGGTAACAAATAAAAATACTTGATCTCCTCAATGTCCATGAGATCATCCCTTGATTGCTTAAAACTGTCTGCCTTTCTATTATATTTGTATATCCATAGCAGCGTTACTAAAATCAAAACAAAGCCCTGTTCACTGATGAGAGCAAAAAAAGCGATGGTGGATAGACTCCAAATGAAGCTGTTTCATATCTGGATCTAATGGTCCAAACTACACCATGAGGCTATCAGTTTCAAATGATCTTTGTTCTCATCTCTGAAAACAAAGCTGTGATATTCTCCAATCGGAGCGCTTTCTTACTCTTTCGCTACCATTTCGTTCATCCTTTGGGACGTTAATATTTAAGTTAGCATCCATGGTAACATCATTTCTTTCCTTTAGAAAATCATTTAGAGGGAAACAACAGATTGAAATCCCACTGAGTAATTTTCACAGAAAGTGGATAAAACAAGGGAAGAGGCAGCTCCCAGCAAAGTTGCTCAGCCAAATGTCACTTGGCTTTCCAGGACCCCTACTGCTAATCTTTTATCAAAAAATATAGTCAGTTATAGGTCCAGGATATACTAAAAGCCCCAGGGTTATAAATATTTAGCATTCACTTGCTAAGTTGTTTCCTGCCCTTTGATAACAAGGAACAAAATTGCTTTTCTGTTGCATAAAGAATCTTTCAAATTCAATTGCTTATCTCCTCATTCATTCAAGAGCTGGAGACCTTAGATTTACAGGAAGCAGAATCCATGATACAAATATCGTATGGTAAGCAGAGGACAGATCACTGAAAACTAACCCAGAACAGTCTATTGATTTTAAACTTCTGTATCAAGGTATTCTCCAGTGGCCTCAGCTGCATCCAGGGCTATGAGAAATTCCAATTATCCGAGTTTCTATATATGGCCTAAGCATTTAGTTATCAACATCCACCATAAAACATATTTCCGGCTGTTATTAAAGTACTATTACTACGTGGAATTGAATGTGTTTCTACTGAGAACTAAATGTCATTGAAGCAAGCAAAGCGGTGCCCTCCAAAAAAAAAAAAATTCCCTTTGCAGTTATGGATAGTATGCAGACTCTGATAGTGGCGATGGGCCTGTCACGGCAGAATGCAGAATGAGCCTCCGCCAGGAACATTTTGATGAGTTCCCATGTCTGTTCCCATAAATAAGACACTTTTTCAGCCTCTTTTTTACTCTCTCTAATGAGCCACTATGATAATATTTGCCATACTAATTAATTGCTGCGTACGAAGCAACAGTAAATACCTAAGGAATAGCATGGCAACCCTCCCAAAGACTTATTTTGAAGGCAAAACACTTATTTATTTTTGTTGTGATTTTAATAGAAGATGAGAGACAATGAGCCCGAAAGGTTTTAGTCTCCTTTTTTTTATTTATGCATAATTCACGCTCCAATATTTAATAAGGAAGGAGTCCCCAGGTGTGCAGCCGCACCTGAATTTGCACGCCCATGCATGAGCACACATTTTCCCCAGCTTTAGTCACATTTTACAAGCACGGGGGGGGTGGGGGTTCTGTTTTAATTTGTGTATTCTAAATTGGGTGACGCAGCTTTGTTCGCTCTGAATTTTTCAGTATCCATGTCGAAAACAGTGTGGAAAGAGTAGAAGAGAAACTGAGCATATGCAGTAGCATCATTACCCCACAAGGAAACGCTACCAGCTACTTCCACACCAAAATATGCTATTAGAGGGTGCTATCAGAAGATGCTATTAACATCAAAATTAATGTTCTTCATTTCCATAAATCCATAAACCTCAAGTTAAAACAAGCAGAAAGCCAAAATCTGCATCCTATATTGCACATTAGAAAATGATGGAACTAGACCACTAAAATGTTCGATATCTATCTACCATATTTTTCGGAGTATAAGACGCACCGGGATATAAGACGCACCAAGATTTTCAAAGAGGCAAATTTAAAAAAAAGTTTTTGCACTCTGCAGACCTCCCCAAAACGGCCCATTTTTCGCAAAAACAGGCATGGGTTTTTTTTCCCCATAAAGGGCATGAACAGCCTTTAGGAGGTTTATAGAGTGCTCCTTGGGGCTGGGTGGGAAATTGAGCAAAAAATGGCCCATTTTTCACTCATTTCTGCCCTCCCCAGCCCACAGGAACACTCTGAAAGCCTCCTAAAGACTATGCATGGCCATTTTGGTGAAGGAGGCAGGGTTTCAGGAGGCAAAAAAATGCTGTATTCAGTGTATAAGATGTGCCCAGATTTTTAGCCTCTTTTTTGAAAAGTACGGTATCTATCTATCTATCTATCTATCTATCTATCTATCTATCTATCTATCTATCATCTATCTCAGCGGTGGGCTGCTGCCAGTGTTGCTGCCGGTTTATGGCGTGTGCACGCGCAGTTGACTGTAAATTGTTTCCATGCGCATAACATGAAAAAATTACTAAAGACCATGTCAACAACAGCAGTGATGACCGGGGAACCAGTTCAGGGGCACGGCCAGCCTGGGTTGCTGCTGGTTCTGCGACCAAGGCCAAAATAACACTACCGGTTCAGCCAAACCGGGGTGAACCGGTAGCAACCCACCTCTGATCTATCTATTTATTTATTTATTTATCACCTCTCTATCTCTATGTATAATACCAATAATGTTATGGGGGAGGGAATATATCTCTATCTACCTCTGTCTCAATCTCTATTTATTATCTCTCTATCATCTGTCTGTCTGTCTGTCTGTCTGTCTATCTATCTATCTATCATCTCTCTATCTATCATCTAACTAACTAACTAACTAACTAACTAACTAACTAACTAACTAACTAACTATCACAGTGGCTATAATGCAATATACAGGCTAAATCACTGCTGAATCCATAAGTTTGATTCGGAACAGCTCAAAGTTGACTCAACCTTCCATCCTTCCGATGTCAGTAAAATGAGGGGGCAGTATGCTGACTTTATAAACCACTTAGAGGGTTGTAAAGCACTGTGAAGTAGTATATAAGTCTGCTATTGCTATTGCTCTGTCTGTCTGTCTGTCTGTCTGTCAACTGTCACCTTATGCTTGCTGTGCTTTGCTGTTATGCAATGATAGGCCGCCATTAACTGTGGGGGAGGGGTGGCAAGGAGGGGAGATTCTTGGGGAATCATAAGTAGAGACTATACCAGCTCAAGAAGCTGCCCCCAAGGTCACACAAGGAATTTGTCTTTGGTGCAGATGCTCTCAATGTGCATAAAAATATAAGATACATTCGTCAAGAATCATAAGGTACAACACTTAATGGTAGTCATAGGGTACAAATAAGCAATCAGGAAATGATCAATATTGATATACATCGTAAGGATACAAGCAACAAAGTTACAGTCCTGCAGTCATAAGCGGGAGGAGATGGGTGAAAGGAACGATGAGAAGATTAATAGTAATAGCAATGCAGCCTTAATGAATAGTTTATATGTAAATTATAAATTGTATGTAGAATATGTGTAACATTCTACTACTTAATTTGCTTCAGTTTAAATAGCTTAGTAGATTTTCTTGTTTCCCAATACCATTGCCTGCTGCAATGTGATAATATTTTGTTTCAGCTGCATACAATTGGTTAGTGCAAATTTAGCAGAGGACATGAAACTGTATTGCTCAGGAGATGCATGAAATGCAAAACAATTAACAATTCTTTAATTTTTTCCTCTAGAGATTTAACTTTAATCATTGCTTCTTTTTACGAGAAGCATACGCAATAATACAACTTGTAATAAATTATTTTGCTGCAAGAAAAGTGATGAAATGAAATCCCTAATGATAGTAAGAAAAAAAACCAGCAACCTACCACTCCTGCTCCATCTGCTTAATAAAATCATTATCATTCAACAGGAAGTCACACAGGCGAAGATCATTTCAAAGATATATGTAAATAATTGACCAATGATAGGGATGAGCCAAACATTTGAAACCTGAAATATTCTAACCTCACAATGGCCATTTGGAGCATTGTAAGGGCCTTCTGAGACTTTTGTGTCGGGTATCAAACAAAAATAATTCAGCTGTTCCAAGCGTCGCAACTGAGCTCCTGGGTCTTGGCTTGTTGATCCTGGTTTGTTGTTGTTGTTTTTTCAAACTGTTTTCCTGCCAGGCAATTCCACAGCAGAGATGTAGATGCCTATGTTGCTACTGGTTTAGACTGGGTGGAATGAATGATAGGAAAGCAAAGACCCAAAAGTACTTTTTTTCAAAAGGCAACTAGATTCTCTTGGCTCTGGAATGGAATGGAATGGAATGGAATAGGATAGGATAGGATAGGATAGGATAGGATAGGATAGGATAGGATAGGATAGGATAGGATAGGATAGGATAGAATAGAATAGAATAGAATAAACAGTTTTTTGGCCAAGTGAGATTTGACACACAAGGAATTTGTCTCCAATGTACATACCAGTGGTGGGATTCAGCCAGTTCGCACCTATTCGGGAGAACCGGTTCTTAACTTTCTAAACAGTTTGGAGAACTGGTTGTTGGAAGAAATCTCCTTTTGTTTTTTTCCACTTTACAGGGCTAATCCTGTAAGGAATAGCAATAGCAATAGCAATAGCAGTTAGACTTATATACCGCTTCATAGGGCTTTCAGCCCTCTCTAAGCGGTTTACAGAGTCAGCATATCGCCCCCACAGTCTGGGTCCTCATTTCACCCACCTCGGAAGGATGGAAGGCTGAGTCAACCTTGAGCCGGTGAGATTTGAACCGCCGAACTGCAGATAGCAGTCAGCTGAAGTGGCTGCAGTACTGCACTCTAACCACTGTGCCACCTCGGAAGGCAAGAAGGAAACATTCTGGTGTTGTTTCTAGCCTAATCTTTATTGACCTGCTTACAGAAACTGCCTCTCTGGTTAACCCTTATTCCATTGTAACAACTAAGGCAAAGTGCCCATCGACCTGAGTAATGTTGAGTTGGCCACGCCCACACGGTCACATGACCACTAAGCCCTGCCTACCCACCTGGTCATTAGGACAGAGAACCGGTTGTTAAATTATTTGAATCCCACCACTGGTACATACAAACAACAAAGTGATATAATCATAAATACCAATAGGAGAAGGTAGTAGAAAAGATGGGAAGGATTATAGTAATATAGCCATACTACATGAGTAAATGTCCTCAGCTATGGGGAAAATGCTAATGGAAAAAGTAGGTTCAGGTGTTTAGCTGATGTTTTTGGTTCAACAACAATATAATTTGATTCAATTTGTTACACGATCGCTGATGTCTGGAAATGGTGTTCAAATGTTGAAAAAACAGTGATGTAGAGTACTGCAAGCTGTAGGCAGACCATGTGATTTGAAGAATCCTAAACAGTGGTTTTCCGATATAGCAATTATAGTAGTTTTTTTTTAAAAAAAAACATGATATTTTCATGTTCAACCAATCGGCTGGAGAAGCTAGTAATCAAAATTCACAGGACCAACACACCAAGAATGATATTGCTTTTTTCCCTCTAAAGTCCAATTATACAATAGTTGCTATGACTTGTAATTTAATTTGTAGCACCGGTGTGTGCATTTGTGTGTGTGTGTGTGTGTGTGTGTGTGCATGCGCGCGTGCATAGAGAAAGAGACTTTACTGATATGTACTCTTTGCTGAGATCCAATGTAGTGTGGTGACTAAGGTGTTCTACTAGGATCAGGTTCAAGTCTACTCTTAGTTATGGATACTCACCAAATGACTTGGCCCAATCTACTGCACAGTGTTGTTGGTTAGGGGAGAATATAAAAGGTGAGGAATCCTATATCAGTTGCCTTCAGATTTTTGAGGAAAGCCAGGACCTTTAAATCAAATAAATAAGTGTGTGTGTGTGTGTGTGTGTGTGTGTGTGTGTGTGTGTGTAGATAGATAGATAGATAGATAGATAGATAGATAGATAGATAGATAGATAGATAGATAGATAGATAGATAGATAGATAGATAGATAGATAGATAGATAGATAGAGTGGATGGATGGATGGATGGATGGATGGATGGATGGATGGATGGATGGATGGATGGATGGATGGATGGATGGATGGATGGATGGATAGATAGATAGATAGATAGATAGATAGATAGATAGATAGATAGATAGATGATTGATAGATAGAGATAGATAGATAGATAGATAGATAGATAGATAGATAGATAGATAGATAGATAGATAGATAGATAGATAGATAGATAGATAGATAGATAGATAGATAGATAGATAGATAGATAGATGATTGATTGATAGATAGAGATAGATAGATAGATAGATAGATAGATAGATAGATAGATAGATAGATAGATAGATAGATAGATGATATAGTTAGAGATAGAGATAGACATAGAGATAGAGATAGACATAGATAGAGATAGAGATAGATGATATAGAGATAGAGATAGAGATAGAAACAGAGACAGAGACAGAGACAGAGACAGAGACAGAGACAGAGACAGAGACAGAGACAGAGATAGTGAGTGAGTGAGTGAGTGAGTGAGTGAGTGAGTGAGTGAGAGAGAGAGAGAGAGAGAATTCCCATCACACTCCAAATATAGCCAGCAGAATTTTTACATCATATGAAAAAACAGCAGACTTACAATTATTCCTTCTAAACTTTCTTCCATATGATGAAACCGTACCTCATATATTTGTGGGTACGTGGGTGGGTGTGGGTGCGTGGGTGCCTGTCTGTGGCCTATTAAAGTAGTTTCGAAGGACAATACAGTGTCAACCATAGAAATAAATGTCACTACAGTATGAAATGTTCTCTGCAGTCCATAACTATAGAAATTTCTCTCACTTATTGAGGATATTATGTAAGGGTCAGATCAGTATGGCATTTTTCCATCATTAGAGTGAGCACAACTCTTGGAGACATTAGCAATAAAAATAAAGGCTTTTAAGATTATAGCTGTGCTCTAACTGCATTTACATGTATGCTCAGCAATGCTCAGTGACAGTTTATTATTATTATTTATTTCAATTTATTGTATGCTTTTATGTTTTTTCCAGATTGAGTAGCCAATTTAACTGAAGTATTCTTGTTAGCTAATACTTAAGGGAAAAATAAAATATACAAAATAGGAGCCGAGGTGGCGCAGGGGTTAGGGTGCAGTACTGCAGGCCACTTCGGCTGACTGCAGTTCATCGGTTCTAATCTCACCGGCTCAAGGTTGACTCAGCCTTCCATCCTTCTGAGGTGGGTGAAATGAGGACCCAGACTGTGGGGGCAATATGCTGACTCTGTAAACCGCTTAGAGAGGGCTGAAATCCCTATGAAGTGGTATATAAGTCTAACTGCTATTGCTATATATGTGCTGAAATATGCATGTTTCCTGTCTCAATAACAGTCTCTCTCTCTCTCTCCCTCCATCTCTCTCAAAGACAGAATATTAATAATAGCTTCCTATTAAATCCAAAATGGGGAACGGTTATCAGGCCTGAAGTAATAAAGCTGTTAATCATAATCTGACGTTAGCTTAAGATTTTGATCGTTTCAAACCTGATGAAGGTAGTTTCTGAATACTACCAGATTTAATTGTGGTCATCAGGAAGAAAGGAGGCAATATAAAACAGTCACAAGCACATGTGCGTTAAAGCTATGGTCAGAAAATTCAAGATGATGAGTGCCCAGTGAGGCACATGGTGAATTAGATGTCTCTGAGGGAGCAGAGACATTATTGCAGTGAGCTCAACAGCCAGATTCCATTTTCTAGTTGGCCAAATCTCTCTGGATAAAGGAGAGATTGTGAGATTGCCAACTTGCACTCCAGACTCTTCATGAGTAAACTATAGGAACTGAGGTTTCTGCAGCCAGCTTCTGAATTCAGCTGCTGGTAGTTGGATTTCTGTTGTGGCCCAGCAGGAGCCGTTGGAGCTGCCACCAGACTCCGACAGCAAGGGGCCCTATGAGTCGGCTCTGGAGGATATGGAGGACCCTGGACAGGGTTCCGACTCTGAGCAGAGCGCAGAGAGGCTGGTTGGCCACCAGAAGGCGCCTGAGCCTTGGAGCAGTGGGGAGGAGACAAGGGAGTGTGATCGTGACGTCATGCATTGGAGCAGTGGGGAGGAGACAAGGGAGTTGGTCCTGGATGCCCAGCAACGGAGAGCTAATAGGCGTAAAGAACAGTTACGCAGTTACAGGAGATAATTGCACTCAGCTGGTGGTAATTAGGCTCCTCTCAAGACTATAAAAGGGATGATTGTCCATACGCTCGTTGCAGGAGTCAACTTATTTACTAGAGCTGGAGAACTCTCATGGCTAGCTTGGCAGGCTGGATTGTTGCCAAGGTCTGGTCTGTGCTGGATTGCTGCCAAGGGCTAGTCTTTGTGTTAATAAATCCTTGAAGTATCTTTGTCTCACCGTGCTTTGGTGTGTGAAGAGGGGGGGGGGGCAGAACAGATTTCCATCTAAGCTCCAAGCCAACATGTAATCTTATGGATACAGAGTTCTGAAAAGTCTCATTTCTAAGTCACTTTTGGAAATTGCTTATTAGTCGCATTTCAACTATTAAGAGCCTTTCCATAGGCAAGTTGCACAAAATGCACCTTTCATTCTTATCAAAAGAAGTGTTAAAGATAAGTTTATGGACATTTTAAAAATCTCTCTCTCTCTCTCTCTCTCTCTCTCTCTCTCTCTCTCTCTCTCTCTCTCTCTCTCTCTTTCTCTCTTAAGGAAATGGCAAAAGGGTGATTAGAATGTTGATTTTTGGAAAGTTCTAAGTAGACTAGAGGAACAGATGGATTTGAAATACATTTCTGAAATTGAGCATGGGAATCATGCTGGCAACCCCAGCAGTATAATCAATGTAATTCACATTTTTTTTAAAAAATCATTACTCTGATCACACTGTTCTGGCTGCCAGTTTGATCTTTTTGACTATACCCTACAGACACTCCTGGGCGCAAGACTTTATTATGCCTTCGATTTCATAGTTTGAACATTGATAAAATGGTCAATAAATGCATATAGAGGAAAACAATATATCTTCAATTTTCCAAGTCTATTGAGGGTAGCCCATGATGCTTCCGAGCTCTTTGGGGATAGTTACAACTGGCAAGCCAAAATTAAGATGATACAAGGCAAATCTGCCAGAATTCGTAAGCACATCATGGTAAACAAAGAAAGAAAGCAAACCAACTTGTGCATTCCTCATTGTTCCCAATGAAAGCAGAGACTGAGTAGCATCCCTCATCCTGCAGCTTATTCTTTATGGTAAATCCAAATCCTTCTGAATTCTGGCTTATTGCACCCAACTGCATGTAGGAAAGAGATTAATAAGTATATGTGGGAATGCTTCCTTAGTCATGCCAACATATTTATTAAAAATTATAGTCTCTTTCTTTCTAAAATAATAATATACTAGCTGTCAAAAAGGCAATTAAGTACATAAAACACAATTAAAAACAGTTCAAATCACAACACAAAGCAGTCCAAAATACTAAAATCAGGTTCAGTAGAAAACTACCAATTTCTTTAGTAGTAAACTACCAATTAGAACAAACTACCAATTTATTTCTATTATAAGCTACACTCCGTAAACAACAAGTTTAGCACTAATTGCAAGAAGCAGCATAGAGAGAGAGAAAAAATGTGCTCATAGCACTGGAATTATTAAGGGATCTTTGGGCTAACAGCAGTAGATCCTAGAGTGAAGTCAGCACAAGAAATTACAACACAGTTTTCATTTGGAGCATTGTTAGAGGAGGTTGAAAATAGCTGTCAGGCCTGCATTCATATTCCTTTTAGAATTTTGGCCTGCCACACTTTCTCTTATTTCATTATGCTGTTTCATTAGTATAGTTGATGGGAGGGGGAATAGACAGGAGTAGGATTGTGGAATGTATTGTTTTCATTCTTTACTAGAAGCCAGGGTCATCCTTTGCCTCCGCAACAGTACACCTGACTGGAAGCAGCTGGGTGTGGATGCCAGTGTGGAAGAAGAAGATTGGACCATGTGATGGATTGTGGGTGTGGGGACAAGATCATGAACTTTTAACTGGGTGGAATTCTGATGTCATTTCCAGAATTGGGATTAACACAGATGTGCCTAAGATGTCTGCTTTATTAAATTGGAACCAAAAGGATAGTTTTGCCTTGGTCTCTGATTTAATTCTACATGATACTTGGAACGCTGACATTAGCTTCTTTTTGATTCCCACAAAGGGACAATATGCACACATAAAATGGCTGCAGATGTGGCACCAGCAAAAATAATGACCAAGATGGAGCTGGTTATGACTATCAAGAAGTCCTTACAAGGATTTTTCTGCACGCCTAAGTATCAAGCACTAGGCTTTAATGCACAGAGGCTACAATATTGTAGGTATAACTCAGCGGTGAGCTTAAGAATTGGCTAGACAGTACAAATAATGTGTAATGATTTCAAGTGGATCTTGGCATCACATAATGTTTGGCATCACATAATCTCGACTATGGAAATGGAGGAAATATTTCAGGTAGAAATATTTGAGGTTCTTCTATTACTTTGTGTCAGAAGTCACAAAACTGTTTTAATCTCATTAAAAAATCACTCTGAGACAATAAAATGGCACCTGGGCCTGGAATTTTGCTTCACAACAGCATTTCTGTTTGTTTACAGTTTTTTTTTAAGACCACACGCCCCAGCAACAGCTGTAGTTCTTTGGAGAGGGATTATACCAAGGTGGCCTTCAGTCTACCCTGTTTGCCAATCCCTAAGAACAAAACTACAGGGGAATAAAGAAAACAAAGTGAAATAATTATAGATCATTACAAACTGAAGAGTTTCCTATTTATTCCTAATTGACACACATATACCAAAGATCACCGGGGGAGAGCCTTCTCTGTTGCAGCTCCAGCCCTCTGGAATGATCTCCCTGTCGAGATCCGGACCTTTACGACCCTCCCGGCTTTCCGCAAAGCCACCAAGTCCTGGCTGCTCCAGCAGGCCGGGGGGGGGGGGGGCTGTGAAACATCCAGCCCCGCGGAAATTGTGAATGTTGCGGTTTTGTTTTTAAAGTGTTGTCTTTGTCTAGTCCTCCCCCTTCCCTTGTCTATTGTGAGCCGCCCAGAGTCCTTCGGGAGTGGGCGGCATACAAGACAAATAAAAACAAAACAAAAAACAAAACAATCACACACTCCATCCCTTTTGCATTCAATCAGCAAATCAAACTGTATTTTGGACAGACAAATCCTTAACAGGATTTTAACAGTTCAGACTTGCACTGCCACATGTATTCTTTTCCTCGGCAAAGCTCAATGAGAACAAATAATCTGCCATGGTAATTATGACTCTGGACTCAATGGTGATTTAGAATCAAAGGGGAAAGTGCCCTCGCGGATTCTTCTTCTCCCAAAATTGGTTCTAAATATGCAAAATTCTCAGAGGACTAGTTGGGGATTTAAGGAAATGACCCGAAAGTTAAATTTCTTTGCTTGTATTCACACACTTTGTTTTGCTAATGACACGATTGCAGAACTACGGGCAAAAAAAATGCATATATTCTCTCTCTGTTCCCGCTCACATGAAGGCTGAATTGATATCTTTCATCTAAGTTATCAGTGAAGACAAAGTTGATGCCCCAGAGTTACTATAAACTCTAACGCTCTGGACAAACAAGTCCATTTGTTTATCCCTTTCCTTACAAAGGAACTGTGTTTTTATTAAAGAGATCAATCACCAGCATACAGTTTAACAGCTTGAGCTATTCATGTATGGCTGGGGAAAAAGAGAGAGAGAGAGAGAAAGAGAGAGAGAGAGAGGGAGAGGTCGGTTTTAAAACTACATAACTCACAAAGCATTGAAATGGCTATAAAATCACTTCTTCCTTTCCAAATAATGTATTTTTAATTGTATAATTCCTTATACAATGAAAAGCCTCCTTCCAAGTATCCAGAGAACCCGGGATCAAGAAAGTAGCCCTCCAAAGACTTCATTTATACGTTGCAATTATTGGAACTGAGCTCCTAAAATGTATATATTTTTAATTGTACTAATAACAAAGCTTGTTACTTATATAGCAGTATTCTTTTATACTCCAAGGTTCCTCACTATGTTTCAGGGGCAAATCCCAAGGCCAATCAGATTTGTTTTATAAATGGTTTTCCTTCTACATATACCAAAAAAAAAAAATCTTTACATCAAGAAGGTACACAGTTGAGGTTAATGAAACTTACTTATATTAGTTCTTCAAATTCTTTCTCTTAACTCCCAGCCCAAGTTATTATTTTTATGTTTGTCCCTAAAACAAACCAGAAATATGATGTTATCTTGTTTGGGTAATGAAAGCTCTGCAAGAAAACACCAAGGATCCCTCATTTCAACCCCGAGTTACAAATATTCTCCTTTATCAAAACCAGAAACAATACATTGGAACTGACCCTGGTAGTAATAGCTTGGCTCAAGCTTTTAAAAAAAAATTGGGGGAGCTGGTATCACCATAAATTCCAGCAGGAGTGAATCACAGAGATTTGCTGTACTGGCAAGATTTACATAACCAAGAATAACATTAGAAAAATCCACATTAAAGAAAATGATTCTGTGGAAATTTACGTTGACAGCTATGCATTACAGGAGAAACTGAATGCAAAAGCTCTATATATTAAGGAAGACTGCAAAGAGAAGCAGACAGAATTTTTTTTTAAAAGGCATCTTTTATAAAGGAATTCGAAAAGAAACACAACACAGGCTACTTGGACAATGTAACAGAAGGAATTTATGCTGATTTGCGTGCCTTAAGCCTGCTCCCAGTTGTAGTCCGTTTTTCTTTCTAGGAAAAAGGTTTCGAGATGAATACTGACAATGAACCAAAATAGGTAGATCAGCTCCATTAGAATGAGATCATTACAGTTGTTTTGGATGAGATAGATTCGCTTGCATGCATATCATGATCAGTTTCCTGGATTGCCCTGGGCAGTGGCATATGGTCCATGAAGAACTGTCATTCCTTTGCAAAGACCTTCCATATCTCACTGAGTTCCAGATGGCTTGTATTGTGGGGGTCATGGTGCTTTGGTTTCATCTAAGTTCCTTCTCAGCGGAAAAAGCATTAAGTTGATCAACAAGTTCCTTGCGTGATGCAGGACCAAAATAATAATAATAATGATGAAGAGACCATCTTTCATCTCCTATCAAGGATTCCTGTTGATAGAGATGATCACAATCTTTCTTGGGGAAACATATGGCAGCGACTGCAGCCATCAGGCAATACTTCACAATGCTGTGACTCCAGGTGTCCCCCAACTAGCCTTCCTGATTGCTACTAATTAGAGCAGAGGCAGAAGGTGCATTTACGTCTTGGAGAAGCTTGAAAATTCCAAAGCGCTTTTTTGAAAGGCTAAGTAAAAAGAGAAAGAGGATTAAGATGTTATGATAATTTTGGCTGGCTGATTTACTACTTTCTTCTTGTTGTTGCTTTTTAAAAAAATAAATGACTTTGCCTTCCGAGTCATTTAGCATGAAAAAGAGAGGCTTAAGAAAATGTTTTTCATATTTTAATTTTTTAATACACTGCAGAGTTGGGTTCCTACCAGTTCAGACCACTTTAGGGGAGTGGCCGACCAAGATACTACCTACTCGGCTGAATCAAGTACCACCAGTTCACCGACAAAACCGCGAAGCCCTTATCCGCGCCGACATAAGCAGGGAGGGCAAATCTGCGCCGTCCAAAGCACTCAGCACCCTAACCTTAACCCTAACCCTAACCTTAACCCTAAACCTAACCCTAACCCTAACCCTAAACCTAAACCTAGGCCCCTAACATATGGGGTGCCACAGGGTTCGGTCCTGTCTCCCCTACTTTTCAACACCTACATGAAACCGCTGGGCGAGATCATTTGGCGGCACGGGATAAAATACCATCAGTATGCGGACGATACCCAGCTGTATCTGTCCGCCCCGTGCCAACTCAATGAAGCGGTGGACGTGATGAACCAAGGACTTGAAGCCGTTAGGGACTGGATGAGGGCTAACAAACTCGTGCTCAACCCGGATAAGACCGAGTGGCTGTTGTGTTTCCCTCCCGCCAATTTGGCAAGTATTCCATCGCTCAGGCTGGGGGGTCAAACATTAGACCCCTCAGACAGGGTCCGCAACTTGGGAGTCCTCCTGGATCCACAGCTGACCTTCGAACACCATTTGTCGGCTGTGACCAGGGGGGCATTTGCCCAGGTTCGCCTGGTGCACCAGTTGCGCCCCTACCTGAATCGGGAGGCTCTCACAACAGTCACTCGTGCCCTTGTGACCTCTAGGCTGGAGTACTGCAATGTGCTCTACATGGGGCTACCCTTGAGGAGTATTCGGCGACTTCAGCTAGTCCAGAATGCGGCCGCGCGAGCGATTGTGGGTGCACCTCGCTTCACCCACGTAACACCTATCCTCCGCGAGCTGCACTGGCTACCTGTCGATCTCCGGATACGCTTCAAGGTGCTACTTGCCACCCATAAAGCCCTCCATGGTAGTGGATCTGGGTACTTGAGAGACCGCCTACTGCCAATCACCTCCATTCGACCAATTAGATCTCACCGATTAGGCCTCCTCCAAGTTCCATCTGCCGGTCAATGTTGACTGGCAACCACGCGGAGGAGGGCCTTCTCGGTGGCAGCTCCGAACCTATGGAACGATCTCCCAGTGGAGATCCGTGCCCTCACCACCCTCCAGACCTTCTGCACAGCCCTTAAAAACTGGCTTTCCTGTCAGGCCTGGGGCTAAAGATTGCAACCCGCCCGAATGGTATGAATGTTGTGTTTTAATGATGTTTGTTCTATATGTTAAAAGTTTGTTCCCCCCCCCCTTTTTAAGTTGTAAGCCGCCCTGAGTCCCCCCCAGGGAAAAGGGCGGCATATAAATAAACTTAAATGAAAAAAAAATGAAATGAACCTAAACCTAAACCTAACCCTAAACCTAACCCTAAACCTAACCCTAAACCTAACCCTAAACCTAACCCTAAACCTAACCCTAACCCTAAACCTAACCCTAAACCTAACCCTAAACCTAACCCTAAACCTAACCCTAAACCTAACCCTAAACCAAACCCCTAAACCTAATCCTAACCCTTACCTTAATTTAAATCGGCTTTCTGCCGCCGTGCTGTTTTAAAGAGCCCTTCATGGTAGTGGATCTGGGTACTTGAGAAACCGCCTCCTGCCAATTACCTCCTCGAGACCGATTAGATCTCATAGATTAGACCTCCTCCGAGTGCCATCTGCCAGCCAGTGCCGGCTGGCCACTACGCGGAGGAGAGCCTTTTCAGTAGCAGCTCCAACCCTCTGGAACGATCTCCCCGTGGAGATTCGTACCCTCACCACCCTTCAGACCTTCCGCGCAGCCCTCAAGACCTGGCTATCCCGTCAGGCCTGGGGGTAAAGATTTGATTCGCCCCCACCCGAATGCTGAATGAATGTTGTTTATTTTTTAATTATGTGTTATGTTATATGTTACTGTTTGTATCCCCTCCCTATAAGTTGTTAGCCGCCCTGAGTCCCCTCAGGGAAAAGGGCGGCCTATAAATAAACTTATTCCTATTCCTATTCCTAATGAGGGAACCTGTAATGGACAGGTTAAGGACAACCTGTAATGAGGAAAGCCAAAAAACGTGCATATGTGATATCAAATTAAAGAGAAAATCGCTGTACTACATTAGGTGTTTAATATTTTATTCTACAAATGTCATTCTTCATGGTCTCTATGGAAACTGTTTATTGAGATGGGCAATGGTGCTGTCTTTGAGATTCTGCTTACCTTAGTCAACACCATCTGATGCTGTTGACACGAACCATCTGAGCTTGCAAATTAGGACTGCCAAACAACAGAGGGGGAAGGATCACAATGCAATTGTTCTATAGTCCATCGAACTGGTAACAACAACAAAACAACAAAAAAAGTAGTTGCCTACGAGCAGTAATGATGTGTACAACATATATGGGAACATCCCCACTGTTTTGATAAACAAATGAAAAAGAAGTACAGCATGTTCATTTTTATATCCTATAAATAGAGTCTCTTGCTTTTTGCTATGAACTGGCACAATTATGTGCAGCCGAGATGAAACAGAGGGGAGGGGTGAGAGGAGTGTAGAGAAACCAAGCCTTGGATGAGAGAGGGAGCAGGGCCATAACTTCAATCCATTCATTTTCTGTCAAAGTTGGAATCACCTCCCGCTGTAGTTATTCACACATGCTGATAATATGGGAACTGCTCCATTAGGCCAGCCCTTCTACTAGGCAATGTGAGATCAGCTGCTCAGATCACTGATTTGAATTACTTTGCTTTCCTTTTACCTGGTAGATATCCAGCGTACCTGGATATTCAGCAACCTGATGAATAAATGGGGCAACCTGACTGGGGCCATTTGCTGTTCTGTGCCAAGCTATAAAATGCTTGAGTTGAGTTGGCTCAGATACTACAAACCATAAATAATTATCTATCTATCTATCTATCTATCTATCTATCTATCTATCTATCTATCTATCTATCTACCTACCTACCTACCTACCTACCTACCTACCTACCTACCTACCTATCATCTATCTATCTATCTATCTATCTATCTATCTATCTATCTATCTATCTATCTATCTGATAGATATGTTGTGGCCCAGCAGGAGCCGTTGGAGCTGCCACCAGACTCCGACAGTGAGGGGCCCTATGAGTCGGCTCTGGAGGATGTGGAGGACCCTGGACAGGGTTCTGACTCTGAGCAGGGCGCAGAGAGACTGGTTGGCCACCAGGTGGCAACTGAGCCTTGGACCAGTGGGGAGGAGACAAGGGAGAGTGATCCAGAAGCCAGCAGTGAGTTGTTCCTGGATGCACGCCATCGCAGAGCTACTAGGCGTCAGGGACAATTACGCAATTACAAGAGGTAATTGCGCTCAGCCGGTGGTCATTAGGCTCCTCTCCAGACTATAAAAAAGACTGCTTGTGCACACGCCCCATGAAAGAATGTTCTTGACCAACTAGTTTGCAGTAAGAGTTACTATGATTGAAAACAATTGAAAACACTCAAGCAATAAATAACTTCAATTTTCTTTAAAACATATGCCCCAATACTATGTATTAAAAGCACAACAATTTTACAATTGAAACAGTTTAAAGGTTAACAAATGTAATATCCCCAACACAATTGGGTATACCAAGTATTTTTAATCATGACCTGGAAAGAAACATTAATGGGAAAGCTAACTTGGGAAAGCATGTTGGAATAGAATTACTTCACTCTAGGGGGCAGAAAGCAACATAGATCCAGCTCCAAATATTCTAATTTGGACCCCTCAAAGTTTAGATCCACTTCTGTACCAAACAGGGATACATTACACTAGATCAGTGTTTCTCAACCTTGGCAACTTGAAGATGCCTGGACTTCAACTCCCAGAATTCCCCAGCCAGCATTCGCTGGCTGAGGAATTCTGGGAGTTGAAGTCCAGGCATCTTCAAGTTGCCAAGGTTGAGAAACACTGCACTAGATGAAATGCAATATATCAAAGTGGAAGTAATGCACCCTTAAAGGCAACATTCAATGTTCTTCTCATCTACTGAAGGGTTTGGACGTCCTTAGAAAAAAAAGAGATTTGGGCATTTCATAAACTAAGGAATTTACTCCAAGTATCAATTGAAGGCACAACTACAGATAAGAGTCCTTAAGAAAGAGTCAAGAATAATACAGCAATTTAACAGTTGGAATTGAGTAATAATTTAGTGTTCTATAGAAAAAGCAGCCCTTAAAACTAAGGTCAGTGTTTCTTTCCGAGGACTCTTTGAACTAAGTTTATGCACAATCTTTGGCTGAATGGACAAATACAGCAAAGCAAAATCCAAAGTTCAATGTATCATCTAAGTACAATTTTAAAAATGCTTCAATGAACAGTCTAATGTAGTGAGCTCCAACCACTTTGGGCACCAGGGACCGGTTTCGTGGAGAGAGGTTATTCCGCAGACCAGAGGGAGTGTAGTTTTGTGTGCTGCCTGCTTCCCACAAATGGGGCTTCGCTTGTTCACACAGCCTGGATTCGTGACCCGACAAATGCGCGCACGACAAAAGCACTCCGACAAAATCACGGTGAGAAAACCGTGACCTCGAAATTGCGCCCCCAACAGCACGCCGACGACAGCGCGCTGACAAAAGTGCAATTAGGTTAAGGTAAAGGTTAGGGTTAGGGTTAGGGTTAGGGTTAGGGTTAGGTTCAGGGTTAGGTTCAGGTTCAGGTTTAGGGTTAGGGTTAGGGTTAGGGTTAGGGTTAGGGTTAGGGTTAGGGTCAGGGTTAGGGTTAGGGTTAGGGTTAGGTTCAGGGTTAGGTTCAGGTTCAGGTTTAGGGTTAGGGTTAGGGTTAGGGTTAGGGTTAGGGTTAGGGTTAGGGTTAGGGTTAGGGTTAGGGTTAGGTTCAGGGTTAGGTTCAGGTTCAGGTTTAGGTTTAGGTTTAGGGTTAGGGTTAGGGTTAGGGTTAGGGTTAGGGTCAGGGTTATTACCTTTTTTCGCATTGTTTGTTGATGCCGCGCTTTTGTCGGCGCACTGTTGTCGGTGCACTATTGTGGGCGTGATTTCGAGGTCGCGGTTTTCTTGCCATGGTTTTGTCGCCGCGCTTTTGTCATGCGCACATTTATCTGTGAATCCCTGGATTCTGGCATACCGCAGTAAAACCCCAACTGATGCCGGTTCATGGATCAGGGATTGGGAAACCCCCGACTTAATACATATTACATTTCACAAAATAAATTGAATGCTATATGAAAGTAGATGCTAGATTCCCATAGATGTTAGCTACAATTCAGTACAATTGAGGTTAAAAAACTGGCAAAACACGTGGCACACAAATATGTATATTTTTAGACACCATCACATAATTTCACACAATAGCACAAGGGTTTTTTTTTTTTTTTTTTAGTTATTGTTAATTTACCCAAATCTAGGAAGGCCTTTATCCTTTCATAGAAATCTCATGGATGGATGACTATGCACTGGTCTAGGTGAAGCAAGACATTGGGGTGAATTTCATCTTTCAAAACCTAAGTGCTTTAAATCCACTTAAATTTGCCGGGTTTCAATTCCAAATGCTGCATGAAGCTTCGTTCCCAATCTGTTTCTCTGGAACTGCAAAAGAGGCAGTTGTTTATGCAAAACAGCACAGTAGGGAGAGAGAGAGAGAAAGGAGGAGGGAGAGGATGCCCAGATGCAAGATGCAAACCAGAGTGAACCTTGTGTTCAGATCATCATTGGCCAGACCAATCATGTCTTGGGGAAATTAGACAAATCTTGGAAAAGCAATTTTTTAGTTCTATTATCCTCTCCAGTTTATTGTTATCCGGGTTTTTATTCTGTATAGCTGTCTCTTCTGCGGCCACCTTCAGGGAGTTAGTTAAAATGGCATTCTTCCAAGTGACTTTGGGGAACTAATTTGCGTTTTATTGTTTTGGCGGTTTGCTCAGTTTTTAATTTTAACTTAACTTTATTATCATTATTACCATGGATGTTTTAATTATTAAATATGCTATTTTATTATTAACTGCCAGGCAGTGTTAGAGATTACAAACTACAGCAGAATACATAAATATTTTGTACACTTAAATAACTGACTTTAAGAGTTAACCTCCCAGACATCTGCTTCAGCCCCCAGTAATCAGCCCCATCATATTCAAAAATGGCATCACTCTGTTTACAAATATCTGTTCTCTTTGTACAACCTCTTCCGAGCTTTTTTGTATATATATTTTACCCACTAAAATCCTCACTAAATGTGGGGATTATCTGCTGTCTATTCCATTACATAGTTTTTCCTTTTCCTTTCCCCCCACCACCCAAAAAAACCACATATTTTTTGTTCTGATTTCTGCGAGATTTGATGTGCTTCACTAACTCCTACTGGAGTGGCTTAATGTCACCATTAACATTACTGGTGAATTGCAGGAACAATGCAGCTACTTGAGGTCTTTCTATACTTCTTACACAACAGAAGAGTGGAATTCCATTTTGTCTAAATTATGTTTCAGAATAGAAGCAGGAGGAGGAGGAGGAGGAGAGAGAGAGGAAGCAGAAAAAGAAGAAGAAGAAAATAGAACAGGAAGATGTGGAGAGAGAAGGTGGGTAGAAGGGAGGGGAGGAGGGGGGAGGAGGAAGCAGAAGAAGTGGCAGAAGCAGAAGGAGCAGAAGGAGAAACAGAAGAAGCAGCAAAGGAGGAGGAGGAGGTGGAGAAGGAGGAGAAAGGGAAAGAAGAAGAGGAGAAAGAATAAAAGAAAGACCTTAGTTTGCCTTATCTGGTATTTCTGATTGCAAAGCACAGGTAGAGAAACAGACTGCACTGTGTAGTGATTGAATTTAAAAATAAAGATGAATGATTCTGCACATACTCAGAATTTCTCTTTCCTAATTGTAGCTGTTATTACTTTAGAAACTACCAAGCCTGGGCTGGGACATCAGACATTGGTTGAAGACCCAAATCCATGATATGAAACAAAAAGCTAAGAATCCATTATTAAATAGATTAACCTTTTATACATGTTAGCTGCCTTCTGTCCTTTGGCCAAAGATAATATCTTTTTGCTGGCCTCAGAATTCAGAAGAGGTCATTAAATTATAATCCAACTTTATAGAAAAGGGCAAGAGATTCGTCTCATGCTAGCTTGAAGACAATACTTCCACTTAACATTTTCGGTCCCTTGCATTCATTCCTTGGAGAGACCAAATCTAACAGCAGAGAATTACGTATAAAACTGTGATTATCCTTCTTTACTGTGTACCATATAAAATAATTCAATTTATTTGGACCTAAAGATAATATAATCACACCTCAAGAGTGGGC
The DNA here is from genome assembly GCF_009769535.1 of Thamnophis elegans. Taxonomy (NCBI): domain Eukaryota; kingdom Metazoa; phylum Chordata; class Lepidosauria; order Squamata; family Natricidae; genus Thamnophis; species Thamnophis elegans. Next base: position 8,781,542 of record NC_045545.1, on the reverse strand, counting down.
CATGATTCATTCTCACGATTCAAATGTAACTCTGTTGGAAGATTTTCATGACTAGAGAAAACAATTAAAGGATACAACTTCTTCAAAAAAAGAATAGAAGCAATAGAAGTTAAAAGTTTCCATACCTGTAAAAGGTAAATCTAAGGGAACCTAGTTGGCATAATGGGATGAAAAGAATGGAAGAAAAAAAAATGAAAGTAACACTCTTGTTAACATCCTTCTCACCCAAGGGACAAGATGTGACTGACAATTTCTAAAAGTGGACTGTAAATATTTTAAAAAAGCTATGAAGTATCACTGGTAGAAAACTTTATAGACCTTGAATCGTGACATTCAAGCCCAAAATTTCTGTTGCTAAGCGTGACATTTGTGAAATGAGTTTTGTCCCATTTTACAATCTTTTTTGCCTAAGTGAATCACTGCCGTTGTTAAATTAGTCACACAGTGATTAAGTGAACCCATTGACTTTGCTTATCAGAAGGTCTCAAAAGCCGAGGTGGCGCAATGGTTAGAGCGCAGTACTGCAGGCTACTTCTGCTGACTGCCAGCTACCTGAAATTTGGCAGTTCAAATCTCACCAGGCTTAAGGTTGACTCAGCCTTCCATCATTCCGAGGTGGGTAAAATGAGGACCCGGATTGTTGTTGGGGGCAATATGCTGACTCTGTAAACCGCTTAGAGGGGGCTGAAAGCCCTATGAAGCGGTATATAAGTCTAACTGCTATTGCTATTGCTAAAAGCTGATGACATGACCCCAGGACATTGCAACCATCCTAAATTCATGCCGCTCGCCAAGCATCCGAATTTTGATCATGTGACTTTGGGGACTGCAACGCTTGTAAGAGTGAAAACGGTCACTTTTTCCAGTGCCATTGTAACTTTGAATGGTCACTAAACAAACTCAGTGGTGGGTTTCAAAAATTTTTGGAACCTACTCTGTGGGTGTGGCCTCCTTTGTGGGAGTGGCTTGCTGGCCATGTGTTTTCTTTCTTTCTCTCTCTCTCTCTTTCCTTCCTTTTGTCTCTCTGTCCCTTTTTTCTTTCTTTATTTTTTTCTTCCTTTCTTTCTCTTTCTCTCTCTCTCTCTGTGTCTGTCTGTCTGTGTGGGGGGGGCAGTGGTGGGTTTCAAAAAATTTTGGAACCTCTTCTGTAGGTGTGGTCTGCTTTCCGGGTCCACTGGTGGAACCTCTTCTAACCGGTTCGGTAGATTTGACGAACCGGTTCTACCGAATAGGTGCGAACTGGTAGGAATCCACCTCTGAACAAACTGTTGTAAGTTGAGGTCTACCTGTAAGGTCTACCAGCTAAAACACCAACTCTAGCAATCATGGTTATTCCAGGGAATTCTTCTCCTTCATAGAATTAAGGAGACATTGTTGATGGCAATCTAACCAATGTAAATAATTTACTAGACTATGTAGATGTGGTGAGAACTTTCAGGGAAAGTGATTAAATAATGCTGGATTTTTTTTATTTATTTAAAAGAATCCAAAGCTGAAAATAGTGAAACATGCCTCTTAAAGGAAATGAATTTTAATAAACTCAGAGCAATGATACGTAGGGTTTCATGGCAGAAAGAAGCTAATGAGAAAAGGAACCAAGGGAGATGATGAGTTTCCATTCACTGAATGTTTTCAAACAGAGCCTGGATACCCATCTTTAAGGCATACTTTAATTTGCATTTTTGCACTGAGTAGGGGATTGGAATCGATGTGTTCAATGACCCCTTCAAGTTACGATTTTATATATTTTTTAAAAAATATAATATCTTTTTCAGTAAGAATTCACAACAGCAGATCTGTGTGCTGCAAAGTTCTGTAGGATGTTCCCTCTGAGAACCATGCATGGTTCGATCTTCAGGCTTTTCTCATACCAATAGATAAATGGAATACAGATTGAATTCAAGATTTACATGGCTGTGTTTTCCCAAAGCATCATTAAAAACATCAGGGACATCTTGAGTAATGGACATATTTACGATGGCATGAGCAAGCTAGCTCTTCCGATAAAAGCCATTACATAATAAACTTGACAGTTTTTGAAGAGCCACGTAAAGAAAGACAACCAAAAAAAGCATTAATATAAATCGTTTCAAAGGATTTACCTGCATAATTATTCTTTATTGTTCATGGAATTTTTTTTTTACGGAAGATTCCATTTTCTCCTCCATTTGTAACCTTCCATCATTTCCAAATATTTTCTCTTTCAGATTTTTTTTCTGCAGAAAATCCATTAAGAAGACCCCCCAAAAAAGCCACCACACAATGCCTTTTGATTTATAGCACTAGGAACTCTATGAATTAAACACCCTAACTCAACACTTCTCCATTTTTCAACCAGTTGAAAATGGAACAACAGAATCAGTAATCCACAGTGCATAGCTACGTTACTTTTTTTTACCTCCAATCATTGGAGGTATTTGCAGGATGTTGCAGCATATCAAAAAATTTCAAACTTTATTTATCCGAAATGACAATAGCATGAGGGCACCAATAATGAGCTTTTATATCTATTCCATATAACACCCCCCCCCCAACTTTCTGCAAAAATAATATTTAACTATTTCCTGCTATGGATAATTTTATGGATTTTAGGCATTTTCTAAGGATGATTTAGCTGTCTGTTTAGCAATTTGCAAACATAAATTTTATGACCATCTGGCCAATTTGAATATTCTAAAATGTTAATCTTTACAAGGTTTCTATTCTGTTTCTTGCTACATCATTTCATTTAGCACACATTAACAATAATCTTTTTGAAGTGTGACTTAAAGTGGGGCCATTAAGTGCTTCCTCTCTTACTTTACAGTACAGATTTTATTTGCTCTAATTTCCTGCTCAATAATACATTTGTATATATTTTTTAATTACCATAACATTTCCATTCTTTCTTATGAAGCTGTTCCGCATTTCTCTATACCTTCCATTGACCTACTTTCCATTAGCTTTTTGATGTCCACTTCTATAATTCACCTCTTGCCAGCAATACCACATTATGCTAAAAGGTGTTTTATTATATCACAATTTTATCAACACCTTGTGTCCATTGTGTACGCATGCAGTTTTGCTTCTAATATAGTCTTAAGGTTGTTAAACAGAGTTTAGCCTCACCAATTGACTTCGGTTGGAGTTCTCATTTGCACCGCGTGGTGGATGCAAAAATCAATTTGCTGTTTGCAGAAAGCCAAGATAGGTGCAATGCCATTTGAATAATTTTTAGAATAGATTTCAAAAAGTAAACGAATAGGCAATTCAGATTAGAACCTTGATGTGGGTAGAACCTCACCTCCCCCCCCCCCCATTTGTACTTGCATTGGAAGATGTTGTTTTTGTCTATTTATCCCCCTTCTCTTGTTTATTGTGAGCCGCCCGGAGTCCTTCGGGAGTGGGCGGCATACAAGACAAATAAACTAAACTAACTAAACTAAACTAAACTAAGATTACAAAATAAATAAATATATCCCATTGGTATCAATTAATTTTTCTTCTCAGTGCAAAAGAGCTGGGGAATGACTCTCCTAATCCTAATCAGGAGCACTGAAATAGTGAAATGCTATACATGCTATTACTTACTCCAATTTTTTCTTTTGCATCTATTTTGCAGAATTCACAAATATCTATTTTGTTGTTTTATTTGAATTGATACACCCACAACAATTCATAAAATCAGGAGGGAGGGAGGGAGGGAGGGAGAGAGAGAGACAGAGGGAGAGACAGAGAGAGAGAGAGAGAGAAACAGAGACAGAAATAGAGAGAGACGGGGAGAAACTTCAGAATAACTTACAGAACATAATTAGAAGGAGATTAAGTATTGTAAGTACCAAAAAATACTTATCTATTGACAGTGGCATGAACAAAGGATATTTTTCCTTTGACCAACCAATTAGCATATATAGTTAGAAAACATATTATCCTTTTGTGTAATCTATAAATAATAAAATTGGACTTTCCGCAGTTGTAGCTCATCTGCATTCTACTTCATCTCATTGTCTATTGCAAGGTTGAATTTATCCCAGGTTATAGATAAGAGAAGTAAGAGATACCAAATTGCTACTACTTACACGTATAATTAATCTTTAATCCTGTATTATGTTCTAAAAGGAATGGTCTGTGCTAATGCACTTCTCCCACAAGAGTAAATATGATGACTGTTGGTTTATTCAGATTTCTAGCTAGATTCACTAAATTAGAACTTACTGAAGTACAATTGATTTCCTGATATTTGTACAATTTTAGATCCAGTGGTGCTTGTAACAAAATGCTGTGAACTAAGTTTCTAATGTAAATTTAGTCCAAATTTAGTTCTATTTCTTCTTTGTTGAAATCTACACAACTTGACACACAGCCTTAGGAACAGTTTGACTTTATACTTTCCCAAATAGGCTTGTTAAAACAGCAAGCTTTTGGCCATCTAATGAAACTTCTAAGAAACAAAACACGTAATGCACAAGCATTAATAGATAATGATTCCATCCAAATATAAGTGATTTGACAAATTGAATGTAGCATGCTGCTAAAATAGTTGAAACAGTTATTTCTCATTTCCTTGTCATAGCTATTCTTATTCCTCTCCCTTGCCGGAATATAAATCACGGGTCTTCGCTTTTTTTCTTTTAGATTTTTTTTATTTTTTTTTTGCATATCTAATTTTTGTTTTTAATAAAAGTGTAGGTGTTTCTTGGCATTTCAACAGCATCAGCAGAGCTTGAACTTCGGGTCAAGCAGAAGGAACAGTGTGTGCTGTTTCCATGGAAACAGGACTAGAATAATATCAGGTACTAAGACACCAGGAATGGAGAAATAACATTACTTCATTATTTTAATAAACAAGCTCTATTGTAATAATCTAACTATATTTTACGCAAGGTTGTTCAAAATATGCCTTACATTCAAATATTTTATTTGCATTCACAGCTGGAGATAATAAAGAACAATGGCACTTAATATTGGTTTTTAAGGGATATCCAGATATACTGAACACCCACCTGACTAAGGAAGCACACAGTTTTCTTTAGAAACAAGCCTGACTTAACCACTAGGCAGCCTGAAACAGCTACCTCAAGTAGTCAAGAGACCGGTCCTCATGAGGTTCTGAGGACCAGAAGGGGAAATGCAACTATACCTTTGCCTTCGATGCTACTGAAAACTTTCTGTTCTGCTCCACTCACACTGCAAAACAATGCTAAGACTAACGTGGATTGTGGGGAGGATACCCCGAGCATCAAGATGTCTTCAACCATTCCTGGACAGGAGGGTTCCTTAATCCAGGTGTGAAGAAATAGGTGGGAAAATGTGAATTAGACCAATGCTTTCACTTCTCCCCTAATGGGGTGCGAAAGACCAGGTTCACACGTGAAGATTCAATTAAGCTGATTTCTTGCTAAAAGCCTATGCATAGGAATCTTCTGAAGTGAAGTTAGAACTTGGTTCGAGTTAGATAAGGGTCAACGGCACTCACGGGAAGTTGGATTTAGATGTTTGTGAGTATGTAATTCTAGGGGATTCTAAGCTAGCCTCCCTTTTCACTCCGGTTCTGTCATTCCTTTTTCTACATCTGCTTCTCACCCATGACATCAGAGTGCAAATATACACTTCCTTGTGAGGTCCTTGGTACCCGTTTGATTATTTTCTTGCACACATTTCATTGCCAACTAAGTGACATCATCAGTGCTAGAAGAGAGTGGGATTCGTCAGTGTTTGGGAGGGGGGGATCCATTGCTTTTCATCTGCCACTATTCTTCTTTTGTGATATGACCTTTCTTGGTAAGATTACCAAGGATTCTGTTAATCCAGTTCAGTTCAGTTCAGTTCAGTTTATTATATTTATATGTCGCCCTTTTCCCCCGAAGGGGACTCAGGGCGGCTCACAACTCGAACCAGGGAAGGGGGATACAGACAAAAATTTAAAAAACAAAGCAAAGCATAACAATGCATAATTTAAAACACACAACAGTCATACCATTCGAGACGGGGGCAACAGCTCTTTAGCCCCAGGCCTGCCGGAACAGCCAGGTTTTAAGGGCTTTGCGGAAGGCCTGGAGGGTGGTGAGGGTTCGAATCTCCACGGGGAATTCATTCCAGAGGGTCGGAGGAGCCACAGAGAAGGCTCTCCTCCGGGTAGTCGCCAGTCGACACTGGCCGGCGGATGGAATTCGGAGGAGGCCTAATCTGTGGGATCTAATCGGTCTAGTGGAGGTAATTGTCTAGGTTCTGTATTGGATTAGTATTAAGTATGATATAGACTTCTTTGTCTTCCAGTAATTCTTTGGCTTGTTGTATAGATTGTGATCTGTCCATAATAAGTAGGGTTGGGGCCTTTGTCTGCTCACAGGATGCTGATGGTTTAACAACACAAACAATATTTACATAGCATTCAAAAGAGACAATAACGCTAAAAAGAAAACAAAAAAAACTAAAACAGTTCCTCATCAGCAATTCACACCATTTTAGCAGAGATTAGCACCAGGGTTAATACCAGACCAACAATCTATCAGTAAACAATACTCCAATGAAAGAGCTAAAAACTCTCAGAAAAACAATCAAACAGAATGTATACAGCAGACAACAAAGGATAAGCAGCCTCAGGACTACTGGTTAAAAGGATTTTTATTATTTTTCTGATCCGTACTGTCTGGCTGGAGACTGCCTGACTGAGTTCCTGCAGTTTTCTTGGGAAGGTTTTTCCAAATATTTTGCCATTGCATCAGGGGTGGGTTCCTGCCAGTCCTAACCTCTCCTATAGAAGAGATTCCAAAAATCTACCGTGCCGTTCAGAACCCGTTCCAGCTCCCTCCCCACCGCCCATCCACACATCATCAAGATGAAGAGCGAGAGGAGGAATTCTGGGAGTTGAAGTCCACAAATCTTAAATCTGTCAAGTTTGAACACCCCTGGGGTTTTTTTTCTAAAGGGTTAGGGGTGCAAGGGTCTTGTAGCTTGACAGCTTTAAGACTTGTGTGCTTCAAATGCCAGAGTTTCTGAGCCAACATTTTGGTTGCTAAGCAAGAGCATTGTTAAGTGAGTTTCACCACATTTTACAAGTTGGCCACCCCCACCCAGTCACATGGCTGGCAAGCCACTCCCATCCAGTCACATGGCCAGCAAGCCACTCCCATTAAGCCAGCCACACCTACGGTTCTATAATTTTTTGAAACCCACCACTGCATTGCATCCTTCCTAAGACCTAAGAGACCGGCCAAAGATCACCTAGTTGGCTTTATGCCTAAAATGGGACTAGAACTCACAGTCTCTGAGTTTCTATCCTGATGCTTTAATCACTAGTGTAAACTGACTCTTAGAAAGAAATTAGGGACCCTTCAAAAGCTACCAAAAGCTGATAGCTAGTTTTAAGGGCTATTACAGATAATCAATGCAAGTTTTCTTTGGTATGCAAACAGTTTTAGAAAGAGGCAACTTTTCACAGAATGAGAAAGTGTTAAATCCCTTCTTCTGATGCTCCCTGTTCACCTCGTATGCTTTGACGGGCTCAGAAAAAAAAATGTGCACGTTCACTGTACTCAAGCAATTAATATTGTTTTGGTTCACAATGTCCCTTACACCAATATTCTCAGAAACTAGGATTCAAATTGTTTACCTCTCATTTCTGTGGTACATGGCCAGAGTGTTTTCTCAGAATAGCTGCTCTTGTGATCCTTACCAGTCACGTATTTCTGTCACAAACCTACAAACATCCTGCTGGGTAGCAGGAAACTTTATATTGCAGAAAAGAACACATGTTGAGAAATAAAACCACTAAAGTTAGGAATATAAATTTTATAAGGGAGTATTCCTGAGGCTGGCGCATGGACAGAAGAAAAACTAAGCTTGTTTTAGGAAATAACATGATCACAGGAAAGCTGGAAGCCGTATTACAGCTAAGAGCCTACAGGATATTCCCTCCAGTATGGAGGCTGGAATCTGAACTGTGCAAGCAGAGTCAAAAGAGAAAGAGAACTGAATTGAGAAAGGAAGGAAGGAAGGAAGGAATGATAAAAGCCCTGGGAAGATCAGCCTAACTCATAGCAAACATGTTTCCTAAAAATATACAAAGGAAGGATATGGTGGTGCAGAATCCCACTCTGTCTCTCTGATGGTGATGGGTTTATAGCTGCAGCAGAGGTGGGTTCCTTCCAGTTCGCACCTATTCGGTAGAACCGGTTCGTCAAATCTACCGAACCGGTTAGAAGAGGTTCCACCAGTGGACCCGGAAAGCAGCAGGCCACACCTACAGAAGAGGTTCCAAAATGTTTTGAAACCCACCACTGGTCCTTGGATATGATTATTCTACACTATCATGCTCCTATTTATAAAATTCAGTGCCTCTGTGAAAGGTAAGGATGACAACTGCGTTTGTGGTACAATCAGAACATTGCGTGTGTTGAAGTTGTTTTAACGCAAACCAAAGATGCCTTTTAAAAAACAAGTTTACATCCTATTCTTATGCATGCCAGTGCTGTGTGTGAGGTAATTTAAGGTGGTTCTGACAAGTGTCCTCGGCATCTTCATATCCGGTCACATGGGCGGCAAGCCACTCCCATCCGGTCACGTGGGTGGCAAGCCACTCCCACAAAGGAGGCCACACCCACAGAGTAGGTTCAAACAATTTTTGAAACCCACCACTGAGCTGCAGGAAGTTGGTTCGGGCAAAGATAAATTCCTCCATACATTCAGAGAGCAATGTCATACTTTTGTATAATACTGAGATTTCTCTCTTGAATTTGCAATTTAATTGTAGCATTTTTAACATTTCCCTCTCCTTTCACTGTCTCCAAATTTGTGCAGAATTCATCCTTTTCATGGACCTCCTTTTCTATTGTATTTTTCTATTTAAATTAAATAGTTTGTATTATTCTATTTACCATAAATTAAGAACCCAAGTTGGTTTTTCTGTTCTTTTTTTTTGTAACACACATCTAGTGCTTATTCAGTTACTTTGCAACTGTGCCAATGGGTACCAATCCAAAATATCCCCATGGAGTTTGTTTCATTGGCACTGTGATGCAGAAGTATGGCATCATGGTTTGGACTCATTCCACCTTGCATAGTGTGAAAAACTTAACCAACGTACTAATCTTTTTTTAAAATATATTTTTATTCTTTTTAAACGAAACAAAGCAAGAGAAGAACAAAGGACAACTTTCCTCCATGTCATCAAACATGTCATTTGGTTACAAGTTTTTGTGCAGCGATTCTTAAGTTTAGGATTAACATCACTGGTTTACATTAATAATATTTCGCTGCCGTTGAGCATTATGTGTTCAGATTACCATTAATATTCTTTCATTTGTAACAATCCTTGTTTCTTTAAATTCATAATTATCTATCAAATAACTATGAGTCTTTAAAGTATTATAGTATCACCTATCTCTAAGGAGAAAGAACGAAGATTAGAACAAACAATTCCCAATAATTTATAATATACATTCATATTTTCAATTGACCATAATATCACCAATCATCCAAAGTTGCAACAATAATCTTCCATTATTAATTATTAATCCATATAGTGGCTAAGTATTTCAATTCATATATATCTCAATTGTTCATTACATCATCATTGATCCATTTAATATACCAAGGTCTTTCTAATATAAAATGGTCACTACATACAATTATGCCAAAGTATTCAAATCATCCCACTCTTATACATTAAGATCATTATTATCCTTTATATATCATGTGAATAGTACTCTGTATCATAACAACAACAAGAAAAAAAACTATTACTACATAAGTAAACAGTTTCAAACCAACGTACTAATCTTGAATAATGTAGATAGGAAAAACAAGGCAGAAAGTGTCAGAATATTCAACAATAAAAGTATCAACTGACCAGCAACACACTTTTTGCTTTAAACAGTATACTCTATCCGGATCTAAACAGACTGCACTTTCCCAGAAGGAAAAGAAGCTGCTATTAGAATTCAGGCCAAATGAGTATCAGCAAGGAGTCAAATAAATCAAGATGTCAGCTACAATCCTATAATGAAAGCCCCGCCCTTTTTACTTACACTGTGACGTACATAATAAAGGGTGAAACAAGATAGTTGTGGCTACCATCTTGCTTTTCTAAGTTATGCATGCTATAATATGGTCTTTAGCAGTGGTGGGATTCAAATAATTTAACAACCGGTTCTCTGCCCCAATGACCATCTGGGTAGGTGGGGCTCAGTGGTCATGTGACTGGGTGGGCGTGGCCAACTCAAGGTCACTCAGGTCGATGGGCACTTCACCTTAGCTGTTACAATGTCATAAGGGTTAACCGGAGAGGCAGTTTCTGTAAGCAGGGCAATAAAGATTAGGCTAGAAACAACACTAGAATGTTTCCTTCCTGCCTTCCTTACAGGATTAGCCCTGTAAAGTGGGAAAAAACAAAAGGAGATTTCTTCCAACAACCGGTTCTCCGAACTATTTAGAAAGTTACCAACCGGTTCTCCCAAATAGGTGCGAACTGGCTAAATCCCACCACTGGTCTTTAGTGACTCACAGCAGCTTACGTATGAGATTTTATTCTTCACACACACACACACCAGAATAGTCAAGACTGAATGCAGAGTATGAGTTCTAGTGCTGAGATGCCAATAACCATTTTCTAACAGTTCATTCCTTTTCATATTATTCCTTTACAGCTGCAGGAAAAAAACACCCATCTACTCCCTAATATACCTTTACTTCTAAAAAAAATACTTACCTGTGTTCTCATTTTGCCTCCTTGAGGTATTACTTTATTCCTATACCCTGGATAATTATTATGGGTCACCTTTATCTTATCCTAAAAGCTAAACTATAACGTACTTTGTACTGTTGGAATGGCTGAGAATAATTAATGGCCTTATTACAGACAAAGGATAATGGCTTAAGCCAGAGAGTACTATATGGATTCCAGGCTATTAATAGCACTCAAGGTATATTTTATTTCCACGCTAGCAAAAGTTGCATTATTAGATTTCTAACGGAAATAACTAGAAGCCTTTGCAAACATAGTTTCTTCCAAATTTAGGTTACAATTCTATATAGCCTTATTGTAACTGTTTCTTTTGAAATCCCAAAAGCTTTACTTTTAAGCAGACATGTATAAGATTGCATTTCTAGTCTCTTTCCATTTGATACAAAAGTTCTGCTTATTGTTTTTATTGTGTATTTTAATACCAAGGGAAAGCATTCTACTAAAAGGGCCAAAAACCACTGTAGAATATCAAAGAACTTCTACGCCAGGGGTGTCAAACTCACATCATCACATCGGCATCACATGACATATCAGGACTTTTTTCCCCTTCACTAAACCGGTCATAGGCGTGACCATGGCATGACACATCTGGCCCATGGCCCGGAGTTTGACATCCCTGTTCTACACCATCAGGTAGGTCTTTCTTCCTGCCCTGTTGTGCCCCGCAGAGCTGTCAGCAGATTCAGACAGTGAGGAGGTTGGGGAGGAACATGGACCAGTCCTGGAGTCTGAGGAAAGCTCTGAGGAGGGCTCTGTGTCAGAGGCAGAGAGGGAACAAGAGCGGTGTGCCAGTTATCAGCTGCCTTCAGAGTCAAACATCAGTGAGGCAGATGAACAGCTGGAGCCTGTTCCCGGTGTGTGCATGCACAGAGTTGCCAGATGAAGGGAATAGTCCAAGAACTGGGGTTGACTTGGGAGTAAGGCCACAGGTGGATGATGAATGGCCCCTCCCAGAGGAAATAAAAGAGGAGCGAAAGAGGAGTGGAGTTTGCAGGAGACAATTAGTTGGCTTAATTGGTTCGTGACTCTCCGAGACTCCTTGCCAAGTTATCCAGATATCGGTCTGTCAGCTCTCCAAGCCAGATAACGTCCATGACTGTAAATCCTCCCTTGAAAGACTTTGCTGGATGTGAATGGGCAGAATTCACAGTAAACTAATAAAAGGGGGGTTTTGTCGGGACAACGAGTTTGCTTCATGCTCTTGGGAAGCCTAGGTCAGAACCAGGGGTGGGTTTCAGGCAGTTCGCGGCAGTCCCCGCGAACCGGTTGGTCGGCGAACCCAGAAGTAAGTAACTTCCAGGAACGCCGAAGGATCCACCTGCCCGCCCGCGTTTCTTACCCGGTTTTGATGAGTTCTGCGCTTCCACGCATGCGCAGAACGCATACAGCGCCTGCGCGATCCTCCAGGAGCAGCTGGAGCATCGCACAGGTGCTAGTACGCATGCGTGCACTGCGCGCGTGCACGAGGACGCCGCCGGCCCCGTTCCAACCGAACCTTTTGGAACGGGGCGAGAAACCCACCCCTGGTCAGAACACTAAGTTACTAGATGTTCTTCATTAAACACACAAGTGTGTAACAAGCAGAAACTTTCTGCAGCTGATAGAAATGGATATTACTAGTATTCTGTTTGTCGGAATGCTTCCTACAGTCTATTCAACTGGGCACTGATTTTAATAGTTCAGTTTCTAGCCTTCTGTTATTGTTATTGCATTAGATTTGTATGCTGTTTTTCTTCCTTCTTCCTTCTTCCCATTTCCCCCAAAACAATATTGTCCTTTGAAGCAGGTCAATCTGAAAGGACTTCCCCAATGCCAATGAGTTCCATGCCTGAGACAGGACTTCAGATGAGCTTCGTAATCCAACTACTATATCACCCAGCCTTACAAGAATCTTATATATGAGGAAAAATGCATGATCATCTAAGCTCCCCCTCCTAAGCTGTTATCCTCCACAGTTCTCCATTTTTATGACCCTCAACCACTTTCTACACCAGACACATCCAATTGCAGCTAATCAAGCTGCATTATAAGTTAAGAGATAAAATTGCATTGAAGGATTTCTTAAAAAATTGCTTCACAACTCCTGATCATAGGAACACTACTGTGCCAAAGCCTTAACAAAACAATAAAAAGTCATGAATTTGCTAATACAGGGACAAGCATGTCAGTCTGGATTTGAGTGATCTTATTTGAAAAGTAATTTGAAATTTCTTCACAGTGAGAAACACTTGACTCTGCCACCAGATGCAAACAAGCGACATTATTCACACTGTAAATCATCCAGAACAGTTCCACTAATCAAAACCTGTGGTGCAGGAAAAGAGAATTTTCTTCACCTCTTGCACAGCCATGGCACCAGAATTTGGAGATATTTCTTTTCTTCCCCCCCCCCGGCCACTTTTTAAATATATATATATATAATATTTGGATCACAACAACAGGAAAAGGTTTATAGCTCAAAGAACAAGCAGATCTTTTGTGGGCAAACTGTACTACATATAATCCCTAGAATCTTAAACCTTTAAAACTGGATTGTTTCCCTCAGTCAGAGGGGATGTCTACTGAGATAGATGGAATGAGATGATTCTCATTTCCCCAATCTCTACATTATACTTTAGCTATCATTTAAGTGGGCCACAAAAATCAAAACAACCACCTGAAAATCTTGATCATATACTTTGTTATCTGCCCAGCAGTAAATTGAAGATTTCATCCAGCTCCAGCGAGACCACCTACTGCCACCGGTAGCCTCCCATCGTCCAGTGCGATCCCACAGAGTTGGCCTCCTCAGGGTACCGTCGGCCAGACAGTGTTGGCTAGCGACCCCCAGGGGGAGAGCCTTCTCTGTGGGAGCCCCTTCCCTCTGGAATGAGCTGCCCACGGAGCTTCGTATAATCCCCGACCTCCGGTCCTTCCGACGCGCCCTAAAAAGTTGGCTTTTCCAGCAAGCCAGACAAAACAAAACAAATTATTGATCACTGTTAATTTTAATTTTTTTTAAAAAATACATTGTCAATTTTAATTGGGTTTGGGATATTCCATTTAATTTTTTTTAACTTTTGTATTATGTGTTTCTTTTAATTGTTGTACGCCGCCCTGAGTCCTTGGGAGAAGGGTGGCATATAAATCTAATAAATCTCAATCTCTCCTGTCCAGCTACTAAAAAATTAACTTGAAAAAATAAGACGCTGAACTAGGGAGATGAGAGAGGGGGGTGGGAGGGGAGGGGGAGAGAGAGAATGAGAGAATAGGTAGTAAAAGCCTTATTAGGAGGCTCAGAACTTTATTAGGAGAAGAGAGAATTGCTATTAGTACAATTCTAATTCTTCAGACAACCACCACTAGCCATTGATAAATAACAGCTTGCAAAACTATTTTGATTTCGTTGCTAGTTTATTTAATGGGCGTTCTTCTATACTCGACTTTTTCCCAAATCACCAAAGTAGTAATTATTCTGCATGAATAATAACTGTTAAATAGAGCTAGGCCTTTTACAAAAGAATTCTGTTCAATAGCTCAGCTGTCTGTCCTTTATTTGTCCAATAAGCATTCTAAGCTTTTTTCAGTATGTAGGTATGTGTGCTATTAGTCAAGCAAAAAACAAGGAAGCAACAGCCACATCAAAAAGAACAAGGAACAGTCAAACCTTAAAGTAGCATTTTCTCTAGCCAAACTGTAGAACTGAACAAACTTCTCATTCTGTATTTTACTTGTTTCTTTTTCCTCCAGCTCTCCTATTTCTATCACTCTCTCTGGGTTTAGTCTGAAAAAATCCCTGTCTTCTTTTAGAGAAATGGAAACTAACCTATTCTGAAAATTCAGAACCTCCTACCACAGTGGTGGGTTTCAAAAAAATTTTGAACCTACTCTGTGGGTGTGGCCTCCTTTGTGGGAGTGGCTTGCCGGCCATGTGACTTAGTGGGAGTGGCTTGCCGGCCATGTGTTTCTCTCTCTCTCTCTCTCTCTCTCTCTCTCTCCCTCCCTCCCTCCCTCCCTCCCTCCCTCCTTCCTTTTGTCTCTCTGTCCCTTTTTCCTTTTTTTCTTTCATCTCTCTCTCACTTTTTCTTTCTTTTTTTCTTTTTTTCTTTTTTTCTTTTTTTCTTTCTTTCTTTCTTTCTTTCTTTCTTTCTCTTTCTCTTTCTCTGTGTGAGTCTCTCTCTCTCTCTCTGTGTGTGTGTGTGTGTGTGTGTGTGTGTGTGTGTCAGTGGTAGGTTTCAAAAAAATTTTGGAACCTCTTCTGTAGGTGTGGCCTGCTTTCCGGGTCCACTGGTGGAACCTCTTCTAACCGGTTCGGTAGATTTGACGAACCGGTTCTACCGAACAGGTGCGAACTGGTAGGAACCCACCTCTGTCCTACCAGCAAATGTAGCTGTTGATGTTGAGGTGTTGATCAAGCTTTTTCTCATTCCACAGTTTGCAAAGGACCTACACTCACCACTGTAGGCAGTTGCTTTGCCTTAGACATGAGTAGACCTGTCTATATATTTATCCATCCTTCCATCCATTCACCGATCCATCCATCCATCCATTTATATTCTGCCTTTCTTATTGTTATAAATAACTCAACATATCCAATATACCATCCTTCTCATATTTTCTTTACAAAAACAACCCTGTGAAAACCAGCTGTTTTTTTATTAAAGTTTTAATAGATTTTACAAATGTTTCCCCTTCCCCTTCCCTCCCCCCCACCCCAACCCTCCAATCCTCCCTTCCCCTCCCCAACGTCCCAGAGCAAAATACAGGGTATAAACATTTAACAATCATACACTAAAATAAGCTAACTAAACTATAGGATCCTACCTCCTCTTGTACTTTAACTCCTCTTTTATTAAGCTAACTTTAGATAAATTGTAACATTCCTTGTTCATTCATTCATAAGCTAGTTGAAATTTCTTAGTCCGATATTTATTTTGGATGTAGTCAATCCATCTTCTCCATTCCAGCTTGCGTTTCTGATCTGAATGGTCCTTCAAATATGCTGAAATTTTGGCCATCTCTGCTAAGTTTACTACTTTTAACGTCCATTCTTGAATAGGAAACCAGCTGTTTTTTTCTTGTCTAAGGTGGGTCTAGAACTCACCGTCTCCTGGTTTTTAGACTGGTGCCTTAATCACTAGACCAAACTGGCTCTCTTGATTTATACACAACATGCCACAACTTATGATTTTCGAAGTCACGGTGTCTCAATGTACACCTTTAAAATAAGCCGCAACCGGGGAAAACCACTGTAGGGTTGAGCAGAATCTGTGAATCTAGTTCAGCCAAAGTCCTCAGAACAGAACAGAATAATAGAGTTGGGAGGGACCTTTGAGGTCTTCTAGTCCAACCCCCTGCACAAGCAGAAGACCCTATGCTATTCCAGACAAATGAAAAAATTCCAGTCTCTTCTTAAAACCCTCCAGTGATAAAGCATCCACAACTTCTGAAGGGAAGCTGTTCCAAGCTGGTTAATTGTTCTTTCAGGAAATTTCTCCTTATTTCTAGGTGGCTTCTCTCTTTAATTAGTTTCCATCTTGCCTTGCCTTCGAGTGCTTTGGAAAATAGACCCCCTCTTCTTTGTGGCAGCCCCTCAAATATTGGAACAATGCTATCATGTCACTCCTAGTCCTTCCTTTCACTAAACTAGACAAACCCAATTCCTGCCAAGGTTCTATAGCAATAGCAATAGCAGTTAGACTTATATACCGCTTCATAGGGCTTTCAGCCCTCTCTAAGCGGTTTACAGAGTCAGCATATTGCTCCCAACAACAATCCGGGTTCTCATTTTACCCACCTTGGAAGGATGGAAGGCTGAGTCAACCTTGAGCCGGTGAGATTTGAACCGCCGAACTGCAGATAGCAGTCAGCTGAAGTGGCCTACAGTACTGGACCCTAACCACTGTGCCACCCCGGCTCTTCTATTGTCTCGCACTGCTATGATACCTATCACCTCCTGAATTCCAAAGTGTAATGAAAGATGTAGCATTTGTATGAAGTAATATCTTCATAATAAATACTTTTTTTTCTTGGGCATCCAACCTAAATAATCACAGGTTTAGATTAAGTTTAATAGCAATAGCAGTTAGGCTATATACCGCTTCATAGGGCTTTCAGCCCTCTCTAAGCGGTTTACAGAGTCAGCATATATCGCCCCCAACAACAATCCGGGTCCTCATTTACCCACCTCGGAAGGATGGAAGGCTGAGTCAACCCTGAGCCGGTGAGATTTGAACAGCCGAACTGCAGAACTGCAGTCAGCTGAAGTAGCCTGCAGTGCTGCATTTAACCACTGCGCCACCTCGGCTCTTCCTATGTTTTAGCCTCCAGCCCCCTAATCATCTTTGTTGCTCTTTTCTGCACTCTTTCCAGAGTCTCTGCACCTTTTTTTATAATATGGTGACCAAAACTGGATACAGTATTCTAAGTGTGGTCTTACTAAGGCTTTATAAAGCGGGACTAATATCAGGGGTTGTGAACTGATGCAAAGCTGCCTCTGATGGTCCAGTCTTCTACCCTGTGAATCACAGAATGAGACCCCCCTCCTAACCTAACTCTGCTACTTTCGGCTATTCTTGAAGGCTCAGCTTTATATCTGCTGCCCCTCAAAAAGGCAAATTGTTGAATGGTTGCAATCAGGCAGAAGGGACCTTGCGGGCAATTCATCTGGAGCATAGCTACATAAATCACACGGCCCCCACAGCCTACTCTGAAGGAGCCTCAGCAACCATGTGGATGTCCTCCCACAATCTAATGTGGGGTAGTGACAGGGCACCGATTGGTGGGTTCCTTGCCATCCTTTCTCTTCCCACCTAGCAACACCCACCAGCACGAAAACCAGCTACCAATCACACTCAACATGTGGCAGGGAGCAGGGAGAGGAGGAAGAGGGAGGGGGGAGGTTATTCAAGCCTTAAGTTTCATTATGTACTGCATGCTTCTTGTGATAGGATTGCTGTTCTCCCAGGAGATCAAGCGACCTATGAAAGCATTTGCCATCTACAGCTTGTCTGAATCCCTGCAGAAGGGAAGCAGAAGGATGCCCTTCTCTTTAGAGTGAAGTTATATATATATTTAAAGCAGGTTTGTTTTTTGGCTCTGGCTGTACACAAACACCTGCAAAACAAAAATTAGCATTTTTTTTTCCTCCAACACCTTCTCTGCCCACAGCAGCCCTGTGGTTTCTGGCAAGTGGATCTCCAAAGCTGTATTGCAGGCAGCTCTGCTGGTGGAAAGAAAAGAAAAAGGATCAAGGAGTGGGGAAATGCAGTATTTAGATGCAGAATGCTCACATCACAACCAAATGCAGTGGGGTTTTCTTTGCAGAGGGAAAAACTCTACAAGCAAGTTTTAAAGTTTGGGGCAGGAGAGGAGGAAAAACAGCAAGAAAGGTACATCTTCCCTTTCTCTGGATGCAACAAGTGAAGGATTGTGGTGTGTGTGTGTCTGTGTCTGTGTGTTGTGTGTTGGTCCAGGGAAAAGTAAATACTTTTGGCTTGGTTCCATAAGAGAGAAAGTGTGTGAATCATCCAAGAATGTCACTGGTGAGTTTCAGCTCTGTGTCAAGGTTCCAATATTAGAAGAAACGCCTGGATATCTCTGCATCCATAAGCAATAATTGTATTTTAGGAGAATAAAAAATAAATACCAGCCACTAGTTAAGCTTTGTTTCCTGGTCGGACCAAAGACAAATGCTAGAAACGCAGAGATCCAGCACAGAAATTCAAAAGAAGAGTTTTAAACAGACTCAGGTACATACCTCCCCCCCCTTTTAAAAACACACCTACACCAAACTGAAATAAGTAATATTTATTACTTCCTTGCGTGCTTCTTCTGACACAACCATCAATCTGGCAGAGCCACGGTCCTGCTCAGCCCGCTTATAAATGCCGCCATCTAGAGGTTGTCCAGGTAATCTGGGTGACCTCTAGATGGCAGCATTAATAAAATAGTTTCTAAGGACTCTTGATCTCCGGGGAGATTAATAGTCCTGTCAGAGAGGCAGAAGATCGATATACTGATGTCAAACAACTCCCCACCTCCACCCCACAGCACACGCACACACAAAGTCTGCTTCAGTGGCTGAATACAAAGCATAGGAGCCTAAACGAGAACTATTGTGTGTCTGAGCTGTTTTTTTCTTCCTTTCTTTCCTACAACTCATTTCCCTTGCCCATCATTTTTCGTTAGGCAAAGTCATCTCTGTTCACCAATCTATACCCACTCCACACTTGTATGGAGGTGTTTATACCACCTGCACTTTCTCTACAATTTTCCCAGCACATATACTGATATCCATAAGGCAGAAAGCAGGGGTGGGTTTCAACCGGTTCGCGGCGGTCCCCGCGAACCGGTTGGTCGGCGAACCCGGAAGTAAGTAACTTCCGGGAACGGCGAAGGGCCCACCCGCCCACCCGCGCTCCTTACCGGTCTTTGAAGGCTTCTGCGCTTCCACGCAGGCGCATGGCACATACAGCACCTGCGCGATTCTCTGCGAGCAGCTGGATGTGTGCCATACAGCACCTGGGCGAGTCTCCGTGAGCAGCTGGAGCATCACGCAGGCGCTAAGACGCATGCATGAACTGCGCGCGTGCACGAGGACGCCGCCGGCCCCGTTCCAACCGAACCGGTTGGAACGGGATTAGCAACCCACCCCTGGCAGAAAGGCACCAAATAGCAGGATCTTGGCTGATAGATCTATCAGACTCCTGAAAGTTTTATATTACAGTCTTAGAAAAGACCATGTTTCCGGCGTCTTTCACAGCCCAAACCGATGGCCACAAAAACACAACATCCAGCATGCTAAAACAAGTCTGCTGGGTCAATTGGTTGTTAGTTGAGAAGTCATGTCCGACCCACTACAACCCCATGGACAACGTTCCTCCAGGCCCTCCTGTCCTCTACCATTCCCCAGGGTCTATTTAAGCTCACGCCGACTGCTCCAGTGACTCCATCCAGCCACCTCTTTCTCTGTCGTTCATTTCTTCTTTTGCCCTCAATCTTTCCCAGCATTGGGCTCTTCTCCTGTGAGTCCTTCCTTCTTATTAGGTGGCCAAAGTACTTGAGTTTCATCTTCAAGATCTGGCCTTCTAAAGAGCAGTCAGGGTGTGACTGATGGGTCAATTGGAAAGGAGCAAATTGAGGTTCCTGCTTTCTTAAATTCCAGGGTCACCACCAAGGTAGTTTCGAATGTCCACATGGAAATTTTTGTGCCAGGAGAAGAAGAAAAAAAATCCCCTCCACAGTGCAACAACCATAGAGAGTCCCAGGCTGCCTCAGTAGCAATTGGAACTGAAAGAAAGGCAAGAGGACATGTCCTTCAAGAACTGCTAGTAAAGTGTTTTTGAGCAAGCAAGATATGCAATGAGCAGCCTGGTTACCGATCAGTCTCCGAATACGCTTCAAGGTGCTAGTCGTAACTTATAAAGCCCTTCATGGTATTGGATCTGGGTACTTGAGAGACCGCCTGCTGCCAATTACCTCCCACAGACCCATTAGATCTCACAGGGTTGGCCTCCTCCGGGTGCCATCTACCAGCCAATGCCACCTGGCTATTACCCGGGGGAGGGCCTTCTCTGTGGCAGCTCCGGCCCTCTGGAATGAACTCCCCACAGGGATTCGGACCCTCACCTCTCTCCAGGCCTTCTGAAAAGCCGTCAAAACCTGGCTTTGCCGGCAGGCCTGGGGGTGATGAGTTCCCTCCCCTCTCGACATCTATGGTTGTGCGACTGTTGTCTACTTTTATCATTTGTATTTTGTCTTTTATGTTCCCCTTTTTTTCCCCTTTGAATTGTTCGCCACCCTGAGTCCTCCCGGAGAAGGGCGGCATACAAATAATAAAATACAATACAATACAATACAATATTTTCCTCAGGCCCAATTGCTCATTGAGTCAATGAATTCATAGGAGAGCCAGTTTGGTGTAAGGCACCAGGCTAGAAACCCAGAGATCAGTGGCTGAGCTTCAGCTAGTCCTAGGAAGGCGACAATGGAAACCCACTTCTGAAAACGTTGCTAAGAAAACTGCATGAGTTTCTCCATGGAGTTGCCAGAAGTCAACACTGATTCAAAGACTTATTTGTTTGTTTGTTTGTTTCCTGCCTTTATTATTTTTTAAACAACTCCAAGTGGTGAGCATATCTAATATTCCTTCCTCCTCCTATTTTCACCCACAACAACAACCCCATGAAGTAGATTGGGCCCAGAAAAGTGTGACTAGCCTAAAACCATCCAGCTGGCTTTCATGGCTCAAAATAGCACTCACAGTCTCACAGTTTCTAGCCTTTACTTTAATAAGTAGACCATGTGAGGGCAATCTGGCTGCGACATCTGTCACCCCATTGATCGCCAGGGTTGATTCGGCTGATTTGGCTGGCTAGGCGGGTGTCCCCTTCCTCCCTCACCGCTCCATGTGCGTCCCTCCCGAAGCTGCGCGCTCGGTGGAAGAGGACGACCATCCCAGATAGAAGGAGTGTACCGATCTTCGGTCAAAGGTATACGATAGCTGCGCTCCCCTGCTAGAACCTCCAAACAACTAGACCAAGATGGCTATTCATATTCATATCAGCAAATATTTGAAAGGAGTTTTATTTTATTTTATTTATTTATTTCATCAAGCATGTATTAGGTAACATATATAAGTATAAACATGATTTTGGATACATGAAATGGATACGAATAAAAAGAAACATTAGGACAGGGACGGTAGGCACATTGGTAAGCTTATGCATACCTGTTCTGACCCCCTCCTCCATCCAGTAACGAATGCCGAGACAAGCTTAACTGGAATGTACTTTAATAGCAAGACACCAAAACCTTGGTGGCTGAAAGCCAAGCAGAACAAACAGATAAGGACCTTGGCAGCAACTCAGACAAACTCAGGCAGCAATAAACACAGATAAGGCTTGGCAGCAATCCAACCTGCCAAGCTCATACAAAGTTCTCTGACATTTGATTCTGTGTTGACCTCTGCAAAGAGGGTGTGTGCACAAGTAGCCTTTTTATAGTCTGGAGAGGAGCCTAATGACCATCAGCTGAGTGCAATTACCTCCTGTAATTGTGTAATTGTTCCTGACGCCTAGTAGCTCTTCGATGGCGTGCATCCAGGAACAACTCACTACTGGCCTCCGGCTCACTCTCCCTTGTCTCCTCCTCACTGGTCCAAGGCTCAGGTGCCTCTTGGTGGCCAACCAGCCTCTCTGTGCCCTGCTCAGAGTCAGAACCCTGTCCAGGGTCCTCCACATCCTCCAGAGCCGACTCATAGGGCCCCTTGCTGTCGGAGTCTGGTGGCAGCTCCTACGACAACTGCTGGGCCACAACACATACCTCTTACAGACCTCTTAGGAATGAGGTGAGGTCAACAGGAAGCAGTCTAAGGTTAAAGTTTTGGGGGAAAGAAACCACAGAGTTTCTTTCTTTTTGTTTAGAATTACGGTATAAAAGTCAAAAAGGTACTGATTTTCAAAAAAAACCTACAGTTTATAAATAATACTGAGTTTAGTATTCTTGGAGTCATACATTTTCAACAGAATTTTTTTTTAAAAAAAAATATGCTGTAGATATTTTCCTCCTCGACTATTGAAGAGCACTGCTGTTTAAGGTAGAAGAAATTGTAAGAAATTTGTAGGCAGGCTGGAAAGAGATCAATCAAGAGATAGCAGCTATATCGGTTAGCAGTTAATTTCATAAATTTAGTTGGGGGAGGACATTTCAAATTCTTCAAAGGTGTTCAGCCTTCATTAATTCATTATAAATGAAGGAGGAGGGCAACTCCTCTTATAGTTTCCAAAATGGGACACTGCCACCATTTGTCAAGACATGCCGGTTACTAAATGCCTGAGCTTTGATCACATGACGGTGAGGGTCAGTGGTGGGTTTCAAAAATTGTTTGAACTTACTCTGTGGGTGTGGCCTCCTTTGTGGGAGTGCTTGCCGCCCATGTGACTGGATGGGAGTGGTTTGCCGCCCATGTGACCGGATATGAAGATGCCGACGACACTTGTCAGAACCACCTTAAATTACCTCCCACACAGCACTGGCATGCATAAGAATATGATGTAAACTTGTTTTTTAAAAGGCATCTTTGGTTTGTGTTAAAACAACTTCAACACACGCAATGTTCTGATTGCACCACAAACGCAGTCGTCATCCTTACCTTTCACAGAGGCACTGAGTTTTATAAATATGAGCATGATAGTGTAGAATAATCATATCCAAGGACCAGTGGTGGGTTTCAAAAAATTTTGGAACCTCTTCTGTAGGTGTGGCCTGCTTTCCGGGTCCACTGGTGGAACCACTTCTAACCGGTTCGGTAGATTTGATGAACCGGTTCTACCAAATAGGTGTGAACTGGTAGAAACCCACCTCTGGTGAGGGTGCTCCAATGGTCATAAGTGCAAGGAGCCATTGTACGTCCCTTTTTTCAGTGACATAATAACTCTGAACAGTTGCTAAATGAAAGGTTGTATATCAAGGACTTCCTGTAGTCTTGTTTCCTTGATCTTCCCAGCTGGGTAGGGTTTGACCAGTACAATTTAATATTTTTCCTTTCAGTTGTTTCAGTAAACATGTGCAAGAGCTGGGACAAGGAAACAGGAGCTCAGCCCACTGCACGGCGCTTGGGTCTCAAATCCAGGCCATCAGCTTTCCAGATCAAAAGCTTGTCATTGCAAGTATATTAATAGGTACCACTTTAGTGGGAGGTTAATAGTATTCTGTGTGCCTTTGGCATATACCCATGCTTGCCACATGACTATGATAAATCCCTTTGGACAATGCTGCCTCCTTTGGCCAAGATACAGAGATCGCACGGGCGATTGTGGGTGGACCTAGGTACACCCACGTTACACCTATCCTCTGCAAGCTGCACTGGCTGCCCATTGGTCTCTGGACATGCTTCAAGGTGCTAGTCTTTACTTATAAAGCCCTTCATGGCATCGGACCTGGGTACCCGAGAGGCCGCCTCCTGCCAATTACCTCCCAAAGACCGTTTTGATCGCACAGACTAGGCCTTCTCCGGATTCCATCTGCCAGCCAATGTCAGCTGGCGACCCCCCCGGGGGAGAGCCTTCTCTGTTGCAGCTCCAGCCCTCTGGAACGAGCTCCCCGTGGAGATTTGGACCCTTATGACCCTCCAGGCCTTCCATAAAGCCACTAAGTCCTGGCTGTTCCGGCAGGCCGGGGGCTGTTGAAGTATCCAGCCCCACGGTAACTATGAATGTTGTTGTATTTTAAATTCTTTGTTTGTCTTATTTATTCCCTTTACCCTTTTTATTGTAAGCCGCCCGGAGTCCTCCTGGAGTGGGCTGCATACAAGACTAATAAACAGAAACAGAACAGAAACAGAAACAGATGAGCACCACAGTCTAGAGTCAGACATGACTGGACAGGGAAAACTTTATCCTTACCTTTATTTACTCACTCAATGTATTTAGATATTACTTAATATAGGAAGATATTTCAGACTCCAGATTTAATGATCTTATGGGGAGGAGACTTGTTTAGTCCTAATATTTATTATTTCTCTAACATGCAAGTGTCGTAAAACAGATTTGCTGCACATAAAAATTCTAAGTTGGACCCAGAATTTCTGGACCAGAATGCATGGCAGATCATTCACTGTCTCCCACTTTCAAAGTCATTCCACTTTTAAAGATACTGATACATTAGTAATGTCACTGGTGTGTGGCAACTTAAAAGCTAACTATAGCATAGCAATAGCAAGTTAGACTTATATACCGCTTCATAGGGCTTTCAGCCCTCTCTAAGCGGTTTACAGAGTCAGCATATTGCCCCCAACAACAATCCGGGTCCTCATTTTACCTACCTCGGAAGGATGGAAGGCTGAGTCAACCTTGAGCCTGGTGAGATTTGAACAGCCGAACTGCTGAACTGCAGTCAGCTGAAGTAGCCTGCAGTGCTGCATTTAACCACTGCGCCACCTTGGCTCAGTGCCCTCATTCAGGCACCCATTCACAATAGCCCACTTGAGTTCATTTTAAGAATAGCAATTGGTAAGTGGTTCTTTCCCACTAGGTGGTGATGATAGTGAACAGAAAACAATTGCTATGGTTAAATTATCCCACACTAAGATATACAGGAAATAAACAGTCAGGAGTATTTACTACTCTAGTTATTAAGGTAGAAGTAGATTAGAGCTTGGCTATAAGACAGCAGTAATTTCAGCCTAGGGAAATACATACAAGGGTACTAAATTTGGACTGCATAAATGCAAAGACGCACTAGATGGCAGTGAAGAGGTAGAGAAAACTCTAACTCTCTGCTGTCATCTTGTGGTCATCCAGTTTTTATAGCCTTAGAACAAACACATTCTGAGTTAAAGAGCCATAAATGTTTTCCTTTTGAAAATTGTCAGATTTCATAACCAAGTATTCCTAGTGAAATGTGTCACTTTAAAATATAGTTGGCAAAGGGATATTGTTCAAACCGTTAACGCTGTCTGAACTAATCTTGTCTTTAAATTGGGACGTATTTCAGACCTTAATTACCGTGTTCTCCAAGTCTATGACAGATAATTTTCACCCTTTCTTCCTGACGGGCTTCTTGCCATAATAAAGCATGAGTTTTCTTTCAGAAATCATCTTAATGAATGCTAGAGTTAACTCAGCTGAGAGTGTCTTCCAGAGTTCTATCACTTTTGACTCAAGCGTCTTCTGTGCCACTGAAATAGTTCACTTTGGCCAAATCCAGGCAAAATATAAAAAGACAATATTCACGGTGTGATGTAAAAATGAGCATGCTCATAGATTCTGTGAACTGACAGTAAGCATTAAATAGCATACAAAATATGGATTCATTCCAGTGGTGGGTTTCAAAAATTGTTTGAACCTACTCTGTGGGTGTGGCCTCCTTTGTGGGAGTGGCTTGCTGCCCATGTGACTGGATGGGAGTGGCTTGCCACCCATGTGACCGGATATGAAGATGCTGACGACGCTTGTCAGAACCACCTTAAATTACCTCACACACAGCACTGGCATGCATAAGAATATGATGTAAACTTGTTTTTTAAAAGGCATCTTTGGTTTGCGTTAAAACAACTTCAACACACGCAATGTTCTGATTGCACCACAAACGCAGTAGTCATCCTTACCTTTCACAGAGGCACTGAGTTTTATAAATATGAGCATGATAGTGTAGAATAATCATATCCAAGGACCAGTGGTGGGTTTCAAAAAATTTTGGAACCTCTTCTGTAGGTGGGGCCTGCTTTCCGGGTCCACTGGTGGAACCTCTTCTAACCGGTTCGGTAGATTTGACGAACCGGTTCTACCGAATAGGTGCGAACTGGTAGGAACCCACCTCTGATTCATTCCCACCAAGATTTGTTTTAACCTCTCCACTATTTTCCTTCTCTCCTTTCTTGATTTCCCATCCAAGTAAAGTTAAGAAAATATGCAAGAATTGGGTGTCTAAAAGAGAACTATATCTTTCTCAAGCACTTGAACATGAGACATTGTTAGATTTACCTAATAATTTAGTTGTGAAACTGAGCTTACCTCCCCCTACAATATGAAAGGCAAGCTAATCTAATCTACACTGATTGTTTGGCATCAAACAGTATTTTTTTTTCTAGGAAAAAAAATATTAGCAGGAAAAAGGTAGTGGGTTTGGGGCTTTTTTAGGGAAAAAAGGGAGGGAGGGGTTGGATGTAATCAAAACAGAAAGGATTATCCCATCATTCCACTATCCAAATTCCAATCACTTCCTGTAAAAGAAAATTAATATCCCGACAAAACCTCTACTATAATTCAGCATATTGTGCATTTACTTTATCATTTAAAAAAAACAAAACTAGCACTATCTATATCCCTAGCTATTTTACTATTTTGTTACTTGTTTCGAGTTTTCAATTTATTTTAAACAAACTACAACTTAATCAAGGAAAAGCGGGGAAATCCATTCACCTCCTCCCCATCTAGAATATTACTAATTTTATATGAATCCATGCAGTCAACTGAAAGGAAAAAAGAAAACGTGTTTTGTTTTCCAAACTTGTTTCAGACATAAAATGCAGCAGTCTGCTGTGATAAACCAAGGAGGAGTGGAGAGAAAAAATTCTCCTTTTTAATTAATCACTTACATGCAATAGAATTTAATGAACAAGATATCACCACTTCCCTTAACTATCAGTTACTTGGTGCTCAAATGGCCCCCCCAAAGACCAAATATTTTCTCCTAATTGGTCCAATCAACAGGCATTTTTCACTTATTGGCCAAACACCAATTATTTCACATGACTGACTCTAAGGAAGGTTAAGAGAAGAAAACTGAAAAATCTAAGAGATGGTTAAATCTGAACACTAGGGGGGAAATGGGTAAAGGGGTACTACTATCAGGGAATCAGTACAATTGCCCGGAAACACTGAGAAATAGATTTTAGGATATTTGAGTTATAATTAGTATGCGACCTTAAATGGTAAGTACTAAGAGGTAAATGACATAAGAAATTGAAATGCATCTCTTATCTTGCAACTCCTTTCTTCTTCCTCTTCTTCTTCTTCTTCTTCTTCTTCTTCTTCTTCTTCTTCTTCTTCTTCTTCTTCTTCTTCTTCTTCTTCCTCCTCCTCCTCCTCCTCCTCCTCCTCCTCCTCTCCTCCTCCTCCTCCTTTTCCTCCTCCTCCTTTGTAAGGTTAAGTATAAATTGACAGATTTCTCTTCCTTTTTGCAATCCAAGCCATAGGATAAACTTCTGATTGCATATTAGCACAGATGTACCACAGGCCTCTTCCTTTTCAATAAACAGAACAGAAACGGGAATCATATCATAGATTTATGGATGAATGGAAAAGATCAGCAAGGTTTCTATTTGATAATTATTATCGAAAGCTGCAGCAACAACAAAAATGCTTATGAGTCACCTGTCCAGGTGAGTCTAGCTAATAATTGTAGTTGGTGCCTTAATTCCTATAGAGATCTTTTTTACACCTGTTTCTGGTCTAGCAAACAGTTCCTAAAAGATCTCAGATATAAGAGGTGCTATCTGCTTGTGCAGGCGTTGAATAAGAGATTAGTATCTTGTGAGGTATATTGCCAATGAATCTCTTTGTCCATGATGAATAATGAGGTATTTCATAGGCCATTTCTTTCACTGTGCTAATGATACTAGCTTGGCTACTGTTAGACATAACAACTTCTACTCTCTCATCTTTCATTCTTCCTGGCAAACATGGACATCCACAATGGCATTGTGGAAATAATAAAAAAAAATGTCTAATTTGCATAATAACAATCATAATACAGATTACATCACTATGATTTTCAGTAGAGGCCGCAACTGGGCCCCTGACACTCTCTTACCGTTTGATTGCCTAATTTGTATTTAAAAATGAATCTTGATCAGAAATTTCCAGGAAGTTTAACCCAATACTAGCTGGAAGATGGTGTTTGATTCTGCACACCAGTTTAATTGAATTTCCGATTTTCCCTAAGATATGTCCAGGATTGTGTATCCTTTTTTTTTGTTTGTTTGTTTCATATTCATATTTATTGAGGAAAAATCAAATATTATTGGAGCCGAGGTGGTGCAGTGGTTAGGGTGCAGTACTGCAGGCCACTTCAGCTGACTGCTAGTTCGGCAGTTCGGCGGTTCAAATCTCACCGGCTCAAAGTTGACTCAGCCTTCCATCCTTCCGAGGTGTGTAAAATGAGGACCCAGATTGTGGGGGCGATATGCTGACTCTGTAAACCGCTTAGAGAGGGCTGAAAGCCCTATGAAGCGGTATATAAGTCTAAGCCTAACTGCTAAATATTCTCCTAGCATCTACTTTGTCCTAGGGGATAGTTTCCTGAGCAGATGTATTATAAATCCTGGATAAGAATCCTTATAAATTGCTTCAAATCTTTACAAATTTAAAGATCGCATCAGACCTATAGCGAGCTTTTATCCATTACAGTTAAGAAAACCAACATTGATTTGTTCCTTGCTGAGGAAGGCTATCTTGGTTCCATATTAGTTTTTTTGCCAATATTAAAATTTTAGATATTGTCCTTAAAGTGAATAATAAACCCTTGAGCGCAGTGAAGTGAGGCTTGAAGTCCACCCCGGCCTGGCTTGTATCTCTTTCAGCCCAGCCTGGAACGCCCGAACGCCTGCTATCTTAAGCGCTATCCGCCCAGCTCGGGAAAAGCGGGTCCTCTGAAGGGAGACCACTCTTTGGCGTGTCTCTCCAGGCCTTTTAAACGCATCGAAGAGCCGAAAAGATGCCGTGTGTGTGGTGGGACTGGCTGAACTGCCCTCTCAGTATCGTGCAAGGCATTTTCGCTCAGAATAGTCTAAATCCTGAATGGGAAAGAAAAGTAACAGAGTACTTCAAAGAGAAATTAAAAGAAAATAATGCAACTAACTGGGTACCATCATTGAATGATGTTCCCTTACGTTATCTGAAGCCAAACAGCTTAATAAAGTAATAAGCCCTTGAAGGAAATAAGAACCAGTTTGATCTAGTAGTTAAGGCAGCAAATAGAAAGGAGATGTTCATGAGTTCAAATCTCATCTTAGTTATGAAAGCCAGCTGAGTGTCTTTGGCCCAGTCATACTCACAGGACCACCGGTGGGTTCCTACCAGTTCGCACCTGTTCGGTAGAACCGGTTCGTCAAATCTACCAAACCGGTTAGAAGAGGTTCCACCAGTGGACCCGGAAAGCAGGCCACACCTACAGAAGAGGTTCCAAAAATTTTTGAAACCCACCACTGGTCCTTGGATATGATTATTCTACACTATCAAGCTCATATTTATAAAACTCAGTGCCTCTGTGAAAGGTAAGGGTGACTACTGCATTTGTGGTGCAATCAGAACATTGCGTGTGTTGAAGTTGTTTTAACACAAACCAAAGATGCCTTTTAAAAAACAAGTTTCCATCATATTCTTATGCATGCCAGTAATGTGTGGGAGGTAATTTAAGGTGGTTCTGACAAGTGTCGTCGGCATCTTCATATCTGGTCACATGGGCAGCAAGCCACTCCCATCCGGTCACATGGGCAGCAAGCCACTCCCACAAAGGAGGCCACACCCACAGAGTAGTTTCGAACAATTTTTGAAACCCACCACTGCACAGGACTATTGTTTTGGGGAAAATAGGAGGAGAAAGATGTGTTGGATATGTTCGCTTGCATTGTTTGTAAAAATAATAAAGGCAGGATACAATTAAATAAATAATAATTAAATAATAATAAGAGCAAAAGCTTAATAGATTACATCAAAAACCGCATTATTTTCTCTCGTGGGGTTTTCAAAAAAATGCTCATAACGGGTTTTACCCTTGCATTTTAAAACTTATTCTTCAGCTAAAGAAAGAAATCCAATGAGGTATTTCATTACATCTTTGGATAGTTCTGTTGTAATGACAGGGAAATTGCTTCAAAATGTGTTTAGTTCACATCACTTTGTGCACTAGATTCTTTCAAGAAGCCATAGATAGAAATAATAGAAGAGGAAATATTAAAGACAAATGGGGATGTAAAATCCACCTGGAGAAGAACCCCCCCCCCAAAAAAAAAAAAACCCACTACCAATATTGTTTTAGCGATTACCCACCCATTTCTCTGATTGAATCAGAATTGCACAAAGCACTTTTCCTCCCCATAATTCATTATCATTACCTTGTCCCCTAAAGTCTTAATGGCTTTATTTAGTGCTCAACCAGACATCCGATCAAAAATGAACCCAAGTGGAGAGGGGAAGGGAGAGACACTCCCGATCGAGCCCCACCGATCAGAACAACATATCAGGATCCATTATCTAACATCTGCCCTATTTGGGGAGGGGGAGAGGGGTTTTCCCCACCACCACCACCACCTTCAGGAAGGCTCAAGCAGGCCCCCGTTGTTTTAGCTGACTCTGCTTGACAGCCAAGATGAGTGATTAAAGTGACAGTCAGTGTTTCAATAGAGAGAATAGCCTGCTTTAGCTCAAGCCTGTCTACTCCAGTAAATCTTTGCTTTTATCAGCCCGGTGCAACTGGCTCATTTAGAGCACATCAGCGGCAGTCCATCTCTTTACAACCCCTTGTCAATGACAGCCTTCAGGTGGCTGAGCATGCCAGGTTTCATCTGAATCAAACCCAAGTACGAAAAGGGATTAACCTGTAGGATTGTGGGGTTTTTTTTTTAAGCCTCGTCTTTTCCACAGTGACAAGAAAAGCTCTAAACTCTATTATGCTGGGTAAACTTTTCTGTGTTTCTCCCAGCCCGCACTCTGTGTTTGCATTCATTCTAACCAACTGACCGAGGTGTTAAGTCAGATAGCAAGCAAGTCTTTGGAGGGGAAAAAAATCATGGGCCAAACAAACTAGTCCATTTATCCTTTAGACAAAGCGTAATTGAAAATATCCCCCCCTCCTTTCGATGTGGGGGAACAAAATAAAAACCCGTCCAGGAAATACATTTATAATAAAATAAAAGACATTAAACTACCGTTTGTCTGCTATTCTATGATTAAGGACTTTCCTATTTCTGAAGAAATGTAATGGAGAAGCTGCTATGTCTTGAAATATTTAACATGCTTTGGGGAACTGTTTTCCTCCAAGGTAATTTGCAATTTTTAAAAAAACAAACAAATAAGTAAAATGAAGGATGGGGATTTAGTACACAAAGTACCACAGAAAGGAAAGAAATCTGCTGTTGTTTTTAAAAAAAATCTGTCCAGGCAGCTGGTTCTCTCAATATAGGGCCCGATTCAGAATGGTTTGTAGGAATATAGAAAGCCACCAGAAATTGATCGCTGCTTCATTTGCACAACAGGGATAACTAATCTGGGGAGATGATATCCAGAGCTTTGACAAGAATTGAGTTTTTAAAATTACTTTTAAATAAATTAATATTTATTAATTGTAATAATTCAGCTCCATCCCTACTGATTTTCTGGAAGTCCCTCGAAACTTGGTTATGTCACCAGCCTGAAGGCCCCACAGATGGACAAGATGGTGGCTCCATTGTTGTTGATATCTGCAACCCTCTCTTAGGCTTTTAATTGTAATTTTTTTTAAAAAATCCTGAATAATCATTGGTTTTTATATGTTAACTGTTTTATAGTTTTATGGTATGGCACAAGAGTGTCACTGTTTCATGAGATGGGCAGCCATATAAATTTGATGAATGAATGTTTTAAACTGAGGAGAAGACCTAGACTTTGAAATATGTCTTATTATATTTTTTTTTCCCTTCTACACCTTACCATCATTACATTAACATTGTTATGTCATCATACCTGTACATGTATGTAATATTTCGCTTCTATATTTAGACACTTTATACACAGACAGACAGACAGACAGACAGACAGACAGATAGATTCGATTCCCAGTAAGGGTATGGCTAGCTAATGAGAGCTAAATAGCTTGAAATAGATCTATACTAGTCTTCCTTTATTTATTTATCAGCACATATATATATATGTATGTATGTATGTATGTATGTATATATTAGATTTTTATTTATCAGCACAAATACAACATACATACATACATATACATACACACACACACACACACATACATACATACATACATACATACTTTGGATTGTGCAGAGATGGACAAATTAACACTGAAATTAAAAGATAAAGAAGAGTCGGAATATTATGAAATTTGGAACAATTGGTACAAATGGCTGCAAAACAGGAACAAAATTAATTAAGCCAAGAAATATTTCTTATTAATGGCACTTTCTCTGTGTTATTTGGAGGTAGCCTGAGATAAAATGATTCTGTAAGTTATCAGTGGTTAAAATAATAGTTGCTTAACAAATTGACTCACTTGTTTGATCTACATAGCATACTAAGTCTATATGTTAGTTAAACACACTGACTAGAGCAGAGTTTAGACTAGCATATTGTGCAATTCCTGACTAGGAATGTGTCCTACAATCTTTGTTATAGTTTTAAGGTATAGTGAAATTCATACCTTGGAGAAGAATCTGATCTGACTCATATAAAAGGAATGTGATTTCTAGTTTCAGATACAGTTCTAGAAATAGAAAGTGCAAGCACACCTCAGAAGTGCTGCATAATAATATGCAAATGCAACTCACATTTCACTTTGAACACACTTGCCAACATAATCATAGAAACCTGTTTTTAAATATGTGTTATATCATATCCAACTGGCATGTATTGAATCATGCAAGGGTTCAGATCCCCACCGTGAGAGGTTTGTGCCACAGTTACAGATCCTGATCTAATAGGTTCATCAGTTAAATCAGATGTTATCAATTAAATCAGATACACTATCAGCTACATCAGATTAAAGAAAGTGCAGCAATACACCATCTTTAAAGAAAAAAAGTCTTAGAAGTATAAGTAGCAAACTGTTCGGTTTCTTCTTCTTTTTTTTTCATCATTTTTGTAGCTCTCCAGAGGCAGCATTTCATTGATATAATTGTCTTATATTTTCAGGAAATCATTTTCTTTATAAAGGAAATAAAATGAAATAAAAAGTGTGCCGCATGTTGTCCGTAGAGAATGGGAGAATAGCAAAAGAGGAGATGAAGGTATATTTTGAAGCCTTTTTCTTTGTGCATTATTCTTCCTTAGATGTTATTTGGCAGGTCTTGATTAGTCTCAGATTAGTTTCTCTTCTATGCCGCAATCCATATATAGAAGTTCAGCCTATAATAAGAAGGGTTGTTTTTCAACGCATGATAGAATATTTGAGATGTGGAGGGATAAAAAATAATGAAAATATGATAACTTTTAGCAAGCTGAGTTTCTCTAACTAGCTAAATGAGCCAAAAGTGATGCTTAGGGTTTCGTAATTAGATAAAAGTACTGTTCAAAATTAGACAGTGCCCATTTACAGTTCAATAAACAATTTGTCATGCTTGCTCAAAGCATACCCTGATGTCAGTGCAAACAGCGTGCATAGAGGTGATGAAATAAATTGGCCTCCCAAATGATTACATTCAAGACAATGCAGGACTCCTCACTGGAATCCAAGAAGATGTTAATTTATACAGAATTTTTAAGTGGCCTTTCATAAATGCTGTCAGTTCCAGAAATATCTCAACCCTTTTCTGACCTAAGAGTGAAGACTGGAATAAATGGTAGAATCCTGCAAGTGTGAAAATATCATAATGACAGATATCAGGACATCAGGGACCTTTGAAATAAAGGTAGACGTGGACTTGTAAAAGCGAGTAAGATGAAATTCACTGCCTCTGCTTGCATTTCTGAATATAGGTGGGGGACAGGCACTGAAATAAGCAAGAAAGAGAGGGGAAATCCCAAGTACAAATAAAATATGTACTTATTTTGCTCACACTAATAGAACAGAATGGAGTGGAGTGGAGTGGAATACAATACAATACAATAAATACAATACAATACAATACAATTACAATTGCAAATACAATTACAAATACTAATAATACAAATACAATACAATAAATACAATACAATAACAATTACAAATACAAATACAAATACAATTACAATTACAATTACAATTACATTTACAAATACAAATACAAATACAATACAATACAATACAATACAATAGTCTTTATTGGCCAAGTATGATTGAATATGCAAGGAATATGTACTTATTTTGCTCACACTAATAGAACAGAATGGAGTGGAATACAATACAATACAATAAATACAATACAATACAATACAATTACAAATACAATTACAAATACAAATAATACAAATACAATACAATAAATACAATACAATTACAATGACAATGACAATGACAATGACAAATACAAATACAAATACAAATACAAATACAAATACAAATACAAATACAAATACAAATACAAATACAAATACAAATACAAATACAAATACAAATACAAATACAAATACAAATACAAATACAATACAATAGTCTTTATTGGCCAAGTATGATTGAATATGCAAGGAATATGTACTTATTTTGCTCACACTAATAGAACAGAATGGAGTGGAGTGGAATACAATACAATAACAATTATAACTACAAATACAAATACAATACAATACAATAGTCTTTATTGGCCAAGTATGATTGAATATGCAAGGAATTCGTCTATGGTGCAAAAGCTCTCAGTATATATACAAACAACAAAGTAATAAAATCATAACATACCAATAGGAGAAGGTCATAGGAAAGAGGAGAAGGATCTTTTACTCCTACATATTGGACAGTAATTCCCATTGAACTCAATGGATTATTTGCTTTAGCAGAGGAATGCTTTTTGAATAAGGGGAATCAGAAGGGAAGCTACTTTATTTATTTATTTATTTATTTATTTTATTGGTATCCCGCATTTATTATTTTCACAAATAACCCAAGGTGGCAAATATGTCTAATATTCCTTCCTGCTCTTATTTTCTCCACAACAACCAGGTGAGGTGAGGTGAGCTGTGAGAGTGTGACTGGCCAAAAATCACCTAAATGGCTAAAACTCACAATCTCCCAGTTTCTAGCCTGGTGTTTTAACCACTACACCAAACTGTGCAGGTTTCCTGGGCTCAGTTCTACAGCATTCCTCACACTGACTTCTGCCTTATATTTTCCTTCATGATAGGTAACTTTTGGCAATGTTGTTTTTGAGTGGATGAGAGCTGAACCTCAACATGCTCGGAATTGCTTATGGGTACAAATAGCACCTCTTTCTAAAGAGATTACTGGGTCACTGTGTAGGAAGTCATCACCCAGCCCTCTCCCAGAAAAATGAAATATCCTAGGAAATATTGAAAAGGCAGAATATTTCTCTGGATGCGAAAAGAAAGAAACATGTTTTAAAAGAGAGAATAGCTTCCCTGTAGCTTCCTGCCCATCCCCACTTTGTCAATGGGCCATTAAGAAGGCCAAGCTAGTCCCTTTACATAATAAAGACTTATCCACTTCAGCTACAGGGGGATGGGATTAAAGCATGATAATATTGGCCCCAACTGACCACATGGCATCTGAGAACTCAACCAAACCTGGATTCAAAACACATCCTAGAGAGTTGCCCCTGCATGGCCCCATGGGAGTCTGACAACCAATCAGAATACATTTCCTACACAGGAACAGGAAACAGAGAGGTGGGACTGAACAGGTTATAAAAAGCCTAGCAAGCCCCTTCCTCAGCCCTTCTCTCTTCTTCTCCACCAACATTGAAGCATGTGATCACCTTTTCTGTTCAGGGCTCAAGCCATCTGGTCCTGTCCACCAATAAACCATCTTTCCAAGCAGCCTCCATGTCTCCAATGTCTTTTCCCCCCACTTGGAGCCGAACCCAGAAGGACATTTCTTTCATCAACTAGAAGGGACTTCTTAAATATACACTTTAACAATCACAATGCTATTAAAATCTAGACCTAATTTGTTTTTACTACAGTCAATTTTTTATAGTCGATGCTAAATCATAGTTTTTGCAGTAATTTTGTACCATGCCTTCTGAAATTCTAATGAGATCAAAAAGAAATCACCAGGCTGTAATTCCATTTTAATCAGTGATAATGATTAAGCCATCTCAGAGTGAAGAATGTTACATATTTTAATTGAATCCAAACTCACAATATATATATATTCTCCTGGTAAATATATACTAAGCTAATC
The DNA here is from genome assembly GCF_009769535.1 of Thamnophis elegans. Lineage (NCBI taxonomy): Eukaryota > Metazoa > Chordata > Lepidosauria > Squamata > Natricidae > Thamnophis > Thamnophis elegans. The sequence goes on along the minus strand of NC_045545.1, from coordinate 8,745,292 downwards.
CATATGTTGGACCAACAGATCTGGAACATCAAAATACATATCACAGCTTGCAAAGACTGGTTAGTGAGTTCTATTTTGCTCATTTACTTACTAGACATAGAAAAATGTAGGATGGCTTTTCAAATATATATATATACACAGGCAGAAAGATAGGTATGATCTAAGATCTACTTTTAATGGCTTTCTACAATAAACTATTACAAAATGCAATAATCTTTATCAACACTTTGCTGTCAATAATAAAGAATCATCAATATTTTGACCTCATATTGAAATGATAGAAGAATGATAGCGCATATTAACTTCCGTTTTTCCCCAAGACAAAGGCGATACACAATGTTGCTATTTTCACGGGAAAGTATTTGCCTAGCCTTAAGTCATAAGGCTCCACTTTGAGCCATTAATTCATGTATATCTAACAAAATCAGGGAGAGTTTGTGACAGCATTTGTAAATTATAAATGACCAAGGAAATCATTACCAGACGACAAGGCTGTCCTGTCATTTCCTGCATTGTTCATCATACATTACACTGTGACATTTATAAAAATGAAAAACAAATAGAAATTAGATTTAAGTCTAACACGATTAATCATATAAATATTATTGAACTATTTTTAAATTAACTGTTTAAAAATACATAATGCATTTGCTCTTAAAATGCCAGTACTTGGGTTTGTGGTTATTCATAAATTAACTATTGAATTAAAGTGGCTTTTTATTGTCAGATTTCAATAATTTCTTTAATGACTCGGAAGCGTATGTACCAAGGTCTTTCAGCTGTATTTTTCCTTCCACTACCATCTCTGTTTCGTCCAATTTTAGTCTTACCATTTCACATGTCAGCTTTTCCATAAAAGCATCACAGGATATACGGCATTTGCATTGCTTCTATTAAATATTTTCCTTGCTTAAGAGTTTCCTTAAATTGGCAAGCTGTAGTAACTTTCAATCATATTTTCCCAACAAAGCTAACACAAATAAGAACTACTGCTTGTTATATATGGTACATGAGGGCCAGTGGTGGGATTCAGCCAGTTCGCACCTATTCGGGAGAACTGGTTGGTAACTTTCTAAGTAGTTCAGAGAACCGGTTGTTGGAAGAAATCTCATTTTGTTTTTTTCCACTTTAAAGGGCTAATCCTGTAAGGGAGGCAGGAAGGAAACATTCTGGTGTTGTTTCTAGCCTAATCTTTATTGACCTGCTTACAGAAACTGCCTCTACGCTTAACCCTTATTACATTGTCACAGCTAAGGCGAAGCGCCCATCGACCTGAGTGACCTTGAGTTGGCCACGCCACCCAGTCACATGACCACCAAGCCCCACCTTCCAGATAGTCATTAGGGCAGAGAACCGGTTGTTAAATTATTTGAATCCCACCACTGATGAGGGCATATTGTATAGTACATATTGCTTGTAACAACTGGATGTTATTGCAAAATCTGGCTCAACGCACTAGTGGTTCAAAGTCCAGAAGTCAGGTTGATAGTCAAATGCCTATGGAGATTCTCAGTCATCCATATCATGGTTGTCCCAAAGATGTTTTTTCAAGAGGCAATTGGACTTTCTTGTTTTTCTTTGAAGATGTTTCGCTTCTCATCCAAGAAGCTTCTTCAAGTCTGGATGGTAGGAAATGAAATGGGACTATCCCATTAAAATAATCTTTTTCCCCCATTTCCTAGTTATTTCTTATCCTCTAGTACTGATCTTTTTAGAATCCCATTAGACACAGCCTCTAGAGGCTTTAATACACATCCCCAGTGTTTATAGTGAAATTGTATATGTATATATTCCAAAATAATTTTGTTCAACTCAATGTGCTCTAATAGTATATAGAGACTACAGAGAGTGAGTGAAGGTAACCTCACTGGCATGAAAGATTTATTATAATTAAAAACACTTTTTTATCCCTTTTTTTATCCCTTTCACCAGAAAGATGTTCCAGAGCAGCTTACAAAAGATCAAAAATAAACAAAATAATCTTTGCCTGAAGATTTATAATCTAAATGACACAAACTAAAAATAAATTGATGGGATTCTTAAACAAGTAAAAACAGAGCTCAGGTTAAAAAGCTGAAAGTGGCAACTGGTCTTAAAATATCCACCTTTAATGAAAACAGATGGGGGAGAAAAAGTTGTTAAATCTGAATAAGCAGACTGAAACTAAGGTAAAAAGAAAAAATTTACTTGCTTCAGAGTGACCTTTGGCTTACCTGAATGGTCATTCTCTATGTGCTGCAGAAGTGTCCAAGCATGGGTTAACTTCAGCTTCAATCTTTGAACTCAGTCCTTGGGCAGCAAGCTGAAGTTAACCCATGCTCAATTTAAGTTCGCACCTACTGCTTCAGTGACTCCATCTAGCCACCTCATTCTCTGTCATTCCTTTCTTCTTTTGCCCGCAATCCTTCTCAGCATTAAGCTCTTCTCCAGTGAGTCCTTCTTCCTTCTCATTAGTTGGCCAAAGTACTTGAATTTCCTCTTCAGGATCTGGCCTTCTAAAGAGCAGCCAGGGTTGATCTCGTCTAGGACTGACCAGTTTGATCGCCTTGCAGTCCAAGGGACTCACAGGAGTCTTCTCCAGCACCAGAGTTCAAAGGCCTCAATTCTTTGGTGCTCTGCCTTTCTTATGGAGAATATATATACCTATTATTTTAAAAGTGTATTGAGAATTCCAATATATTATTTATCATGCATTATAATTATATCATTTAAATATTCCTGGCATAATTATTATCCTAACCACCAGGAGATTGTGAGTTATAGTCCCACCTTAAGCATGAAAGCCATCTGGGTGACTTTGGGCTAGTCAGTCTCTCTCTCTCTCTCTCTCTCTCTCTCTCTCTCTCTCTCTCTATCCCTCCCTCCCTCCCTCCCTCTCTCTCTCTCTCTCTCTGTCTCTCTCTCTGTCTGTCTCTGTCTCTGCCTCTCTCTGTCTCTCTCTCTCTCTCTCCCTCCCCCTGTCCCTCTCCCTGTCCCTCTCCCACCTTTCCTCTCTCTCTCTCCACAAATCAGCCTTGGGTAAAAGGCCAGCCAGTCAATTCCTTTTGCAACCAACCACACTCAATTAATCTGCACTTGTGGGGAAATACTAGAAAGGGAAATAAATGATTATCCTGCCCACATAACTGCAGCAGTAAACATAGCTGAGTTAAAGTGCCAAATAATTGGTCATAAAAGGTTGGATCAATAATTTCATAGGGAAAAGTTTGGAAGTAATTACTCTAATGTGGCATCAGATAATCAGGTTATCATCTTCATGTAAATTATGTAATGAAAGCTGAGCACAATAAACCTGCCCTTAAATTCAGTTTCATTGATGAATTTTATTTACTGATATATTTATTTCTTATTTTGCTGGTCACATATTGAATAAACATTACTGGTACTGAGCTGGAGAAACTTTTTGAATGGAAGCTAAACATCTTCGAAGAATAACAAGAAAGTCCAGTTGCCTCTTGAAAAAGCCCCTTTGGGTACCGTTTCTTACTTAACAATGAATGTGAGATTAAATATATTTTTCACAAGAGGTACATTTTCTGTGGCAACTGAGTTTTGCAACTCTATGCATAGATTAGCAGTATTGCAACTTGCTCACCAGAAAAAAAGTATCAAGCCTATTGGAGATCACGCATATATTTATTTATTTAATATACACAGAAGACAATTCATTGTACTTTCAAATATGAAATTATTATTCAGGTATGGACATCACTCTAAAGACTGGTTTGTTTTTTTTACACACCCATTGCACATTGTGCTAGATCAGTGGTGGGATTCAAATAATTTAATTTACCAACCAGTTCTCTGCCCTAATGACCATCTGGGTAGGTGGGGGTCAGTGGTCATGTGATCATGAGGGTGTGGCCAAGTCAATGTCACTCAGGTCGATGGGCGCTTCGCCTTAGTTGTTACAATGGTAATAAGGGTTAACTGGAGAGGCAGTTTCTGTAAGCAGGGCAATAAAGATTAGGCTAGAAACAACACCAGAATGTTTCCTTCCTGCCTTCCTTACAGGATTAGCCCTGTAAAGTGGGAAAAAACAAAAGATTTCTTCCAACAACTGGTTCTCTGAACAGCTTAGAAAGTTACCAACCGGTCCTCCCGAATAGGTGCGAACTGGCTGAATCCCACCACTGTGCTAGATTCTATACATGTATCTTCTTCCAAGTGGAGAAGCAAGACATCTCTTAGCTTATATAAACAGAAGGCATTTTTAATACTGTACCAGCTTGACTTCTCAAAAGGGAATAAAGTGTTTGTTTATTAGAGTTTGTGTTATTCATTCTATAATATTGCATTCTAGGGGTTTGTGTATGTGTGTGTGTGTGCTTCTTGTGTATATGCATGCATATGTGCAGGGGATGGGTTTAGAGTGGGAATTTGGATTATTTTTTAAAAAAAACCCTAGGTTTAATGCAATATCCATATACTGTACTTGGAAGCAACTACTGTTATACTCAATGGTACAATCCCTGAGAAAGCTTGTAGTAGGATTATGCTTTAAAGAAAATTATTAGATTACTCTGTATAGCAGTTGCAAGAGGAGGAGGCCTATAAGAGTTTAAAATGCATACAATCTGTTCACTGACACTTTTTATAGCTTCTGCGATGCCTCTGTTTATAGAACCGTGTTATTTTCAAATTACTGTTCAATCGGCAGTATTTGTCGGTCTTGCTCCAAACCCACTACTGTTTCCATTTCTCCTTCTTCTTCTATCTGTTGCCTCTGAGACTGAACAGGTTTTGGGGTGCTTCATTACCATCGTGCAATCTGAGTATTTTTCCATGAAAATTATTTGCAGTAAAAAAAAAGGGGAGAATTGTCTGATGATTTGTGATTTGTCCATAAATCAACAGCGTCGTACAAGATTATTTCTTGGGGATGGGGTTTTAGCATTAGGAAACAGTCACTATTCATATTCCTAAGTCCCTAAAACAAACAAACACAGACACAGACACAGACACACACACACACAGAGGGAAAAAAATACACAGCAGAATCCGCAGGTAATATCATGCGAGGCTAATTAAAAACATAAAACGCCGATCAGAGTTGCCTTGTGAAAATCTTCTGCCATTCCAGCCAAATGAAAGTTAGGTGAACCAATTAGCACCTGAGTCACGTCTAGCTATTTCATTATCCATGTCCTGCCGCACGATAGCCCACTGAATACTGTTTTAAAGCTCTGCCGTGACAGCAGCAGGTTGAATATAATGAACAGTGTTAAAAAATGGAGACTCACCAGACAAAGCTGAAGAAGAAGAAGAAATTGCCTGGAAAACTGACTGGCTTAATTATTGAATGCCAGTCCTCTTTTCCGTCTGGCTTTGAAACAAAGAGATCTCTGCCTTCAGCAGATTACATTTTTCTTAACCAACATGAAAGGGGCAGGGGATGCAAATATTAGTAATACACAGTGCTAACCAAAGTCGCTGTCTGCTTTTGTTTTGTTTTATTTTATTTTATTTTAAGTTTGGAAGTCAGAAATATTTACAGAGCCATGCTATATATTCACAAGAGATTGCATTCTTTAAGGCTGAAAATTCCTGCGATGGCATTTTTTTTTGGACAAGAAGGATTTTATCCCAGACCTGGGTTACTTGTTGATTTATTTATTAGCCAGATTTATATCCCTCCTTATCTCAGCGGCTTAAGGCATCATCCATAGTTGCAATGACCACATGTCCTTTATTTTAAAAGACAGTGCTTTATTTCAGAAAGCTGTCCTTTAGATTTATTTAACTTAATTATATTATTGGCTTTGCTCCTGAACTTTTCTTTGTAAAACAAAGTTATAAATATTATATTACACACACACACACACACACACACACACACACACACACACACACACATCCGTAATGGTATTCTATTTTCTTCACTACGGGTTCGATAACGGGAGTACTGCGCGCATGCACAGAAGGTCCTTGATGATGCCTGGATGGGTAGGTGGGTGGAGCCTCATGCTGCCACCATTACCGGTTCACCCGGTAGCATACCACCTCTGATAAACATACATACATACCATATTTTTCGGAGTATAAGACGCACCGGAGTATAAGATGCACCAAGGTTTTGAAGAGGAATTTTTTTTAAAAAAAACTAGGTAGGTAGAGGGATAGAGAGGGAGAGAAAGAGAGAAATACAGTAGGTAGGTAGGGAGAGAGAGAGTAGGTAGGTAGGTAGGTAGGTAGGTAGGTAGGTAGGTAGGTAGGTAGGTAAAGGGAGAGAGAGATAGAAATAGAGAGTGATAGAGAGAGTGTAGGTAGGTAGGTAGAGGGATAGAGAGAGAAATAGAAAGAGAGAGAGAGAAAAATAGAGAGTGATAGAGAGAGTGTAGGTAGGTAGGTAGAGGGATAGAGAGAGAGAAATAGAAAGAGAGAGAGAGAGAAATACAATAGCTAGATAGGGAGAGAGAGAGAGAGAGAGAGTGAGTGAGTAGGTAGGTTGGTAGGTAGAGGGATAGAGAGAGAAATAGAAAGAGAGAGAGAGAAAAATAGAGAGTGATAGAGAGAGTGTAGGTAGGTAGGTAGAGGGATAGAGAGAGAGAAATAGAAAGAGAGAGAGAGAGAAATACAATAGCTAGATAGGGAGAGAGAGAGAGAGAGAGAGAGTGAGTGAGTAGGTAGGTTGGTAGGTAGAGGGATAGAGAGAGATAAATAGAGAGAGAGAAATACAGTATAGGGTATGGGTTAGGGTTTTACCTCCCCAGCCTCCAGGAGCTCTCTGAAAGCCTCCTAAAGGCTATGCACGGCCATTTTGGTGAAGGGGCGGGGCTTCAGGAGGCAAAAATGCTGTATTCGGTGTATAAGACGCATCCAGATTTTCAGCCTCTTTTTTGAGGGAAAAAAGGTGCGTCTTATACTCTGAAAAATACAGTATGTATGTATATCTGTATGACACATACAGTCATACTCATCGTTAATTGGTTCCAGAAGGTGTGAGGAAGACTAAAAACAATTAGTACATTTTTTTTCCAATAAGGAATAATGTCACAAGGCAGCCAACAGACAGTCCCCAGCTTACAACAGTTCATTTAGTGACCATTCAAAGTTACAATGGCACTGAAAAAAAGTGACCTATGACTGTTTTTCACACTTACGGCCATTGCCGTAAGCGTGACCCTTTGGCCACATAAATCAGAATTCGCATGCTTGGCAACCAGTTCATGTTTATGACTGTTGCAGTATCCAAGGGGTCACCTTTTGCGACCTTCCAACAAGAATAGTCAACAGGGTAGTCAGATTCACTTAGCGATAGTGTTACTGACTTAACAACTGTAACAATTCACTTAGCAACTGCAGCAAGAAAGCTCGTAAAATGGGGCAAAACCCACCTAAAAAGGTTTTACTTAGCAACATAAATTTTAGGCTCAATTGTGGTTGTAAGGGAAGGATTACCTGCACTGACAGGTTCTAACTTGTACATCAAATACTAGACAAACAATGAATACCTGGGCAAACGTTTCACATTGAAATGAATTGAGTTCCATATTCAATGAGTTTCAAAGCAGTCGAATACCAAGGTACCAATGTATGTATGTATGTATGTATGTATGTATCAGGGGTGGGTTTCTCGCCCCGTTCCAACCGGTTCGGTTGGAACGGGGCCGGTGGTGTCCTCGTGCACGCACGCAGTGCACGCATGCGTACTAGCGTCTGTGTGATGCTCCAGCTGCTCCTGGAGGATCGCGCAGGCGCTGTATGTGTCCTGCGCATGAGTGGAAGCGCAGAACTCGTCAAAACCGGGTAAGGAGCGCGGGCGGGCGGGCCCTTCACCGTTCCCGGAAGTTACTTACTTCCGGGTTCGCCGACCAACCGGTTCGCGGGGACCGCCGCAAACCGGTTGAAACCCACCCCTGGTATGTATGTATGTATGTATGTATAATTTAGATGGAAACATCTTTCAGATTTGCCCCTTTTTCAGGCTTGTCTTTAATTTTTTCCCCCAAGAAAATATTGTATCCATGGTGCACTTTCCTCCAGAAGTTACCAAGCAGAGCCAATCTTTAACCTCAGATGTGGGATCAAATGGGAAGTCAAGGAACTGCATGCTGATTGGGGTTGCTACTGCTGCTGTTGTTCCTGCTGTTATTTCATCCAGAGGCAGCCAACTATTTTCTTATTACTCATCAGAGAAATAAGCTCAATCTGGATCTTTTTCCTCTCCGAGCCAGAGATAAATTATGGCATTTAATTAACAGACAGACAGGTCCTTGGCAGCAACCCAGCACAGACAAGCTTGGGCAGCAATAAACACAGATAAGGCTTGGCAGCAATCCAGCCTGCCAAGCTCCACACAATGTTCTCCGACATTCAGTTCTGGGCTGACTTCTGCAAAGAGGGCGTGTGCACAAGTAGCCTTTTTATAGTCTGGAGAGGAGCCTAATGACCATCAGCTGAGTGCAATTACCTCCTGTAATTGCGTAATTGTTCCTGACGCCTAGTAGCTCTTCGATGGCGTGCATCCAGGAACAACTCACTACTGGCATCCGGCTCACTCTCCCTTGTCTCCTCCACACTGGTCCAAGGCTCAGGTGCCTCCTGGTGGCCAACCAGCCTCTCTGAGCCCTTCTCGGAGTCGGAACCCTGTCCAGGTTCCCCCTCATCCTTCAGAGCCGACTCAGAGGGCCCCTTGCTGTCGGAGTCTGGTGGCAGCTCCAACGGCTCCTGCTGGGCCACAACAGGTTGCCTATTGTGTTAGCAGCATGGATAGAAGCAGGGGTGGGCTGCTGGAGGTGCGCAGGAGTTCTAACTAAGATTCTATGCAGTTCAAATAGAGAACCCAGAAATCCCACTCCTGGCTGGCCCCAACTCCCAGGAGTCCCCACGTGGCCCGTTTTGGATGCAGATAAGTGCAGGGCGCATGGAGGCTCAGGGAGGGTGAAAAATGGGCCTACTGGAAGTTCTGGAAGTCCGGAAAAGGGCCAGTTTCTGACCTCCAGCGGGCCTCTGGAACCTGGGGAGGCCATTTTCATCTTCCCAGAGGCTCAAGGAAAGCCTCCAGAGCCCGGGGAGGGTAAAACTCCCCCCCTCCAAGCGTGGTGCAGGACACCAATTAGGGCATGCCTACCATGGCCATACCCATCCAACAACCGGGCAGAGAATCCTTTGTTAAAATTTTTGAAGCCCATCCCTGGATAGAAGGGCAACATACATGTCATTTCCCTTGCTAATGGTGGCCTCATCTATCAGAGTTAGACAAGCTTTTTGCTGTGAAGCAGCTTTCTACACTGTGTTGCAACAAAACAATGAAAAGAAGAATAAAAAGCAGATAAGTGTTATGGCATACTGGAATCGCTCATCCTCTCTCTTCCAGAACTTTTAATTTCTCCCTGATATTACATTGTCTTTTATTCCAGTTCTGGTACCCCCTGCGATGTCTTCCAAGTTAATCATACTTTACATACCTACTGCGGTGCAAAACCTCAGAGAATCCCTAAAAGAATTTGGATTTTCTGTGTCCCTCTGCTGCCATCTTGTGGCCTTTTAGATTTTTGCAGCCCTGATCTAGAAGTCTCGTCTAAGACCTGGCATCAGATTTGTCGTATCTCTGGGTGTTTCTCAATGAGTCCCAGGATCACACTAGATTATCTTGAGATAAAGAGCATTCAAGGGCTACAGACTCATGCCAAAAACAATGAATCATCCAAGCAAAGGGATTATAATTCTCACTAGCCACTTTGAGCTAGAGTAGAGCTGTGCAGCTGTAGTTGCTCAGAACTTACGCCTACTTGCTCTGAAACGTAGCAAAATTGTATGTCACAATGAATGGGAACAGAAAGGAAGTACCGCTTTTTAAATCATTAAAGCAGACGCTTCTTTTATAAAGCTTGCATAGCTACACGTTACTTCTCTGCCTGTCCCAAAGGAAGCGTCTCTTTACACATATGCACACAACCTAAAACAGAATTCAAAAGGACGTAGGGGTTTTAACATTGCAAATCATTTATTTCAAGCGCTTTACTATCTTAATATCTTTCTTTTTTTTTCTGGCTTATTCTATTTACATTGTAAGGGTTATGTTAGGACTGTAAACACTTTGAAAAATGATTCGAAAGAAGAGTCCCGGAACAGAGTGGGACAGCACTTTCTGCAATTTATTAAAGAAATTCATCTTTTCCTAAAGATGTCTGAAAACAGATAGTGCTGCTTTAATGAGACCACTAATTCAAGTAAGGGATAGTTAAAGCAGCAGCAGCATTCTTTTTTCAGGCTGAAACAGAAGCTTGGAAAAGGTCAGGTGGGATCCTTTAATTGATGTTAGACACCCAGAGCTGTCAATTTGAGATTGGAAGAGATATAAATGGGTGGGTGGGTGGGTGGAACAAATATAGATAGATGGACAGGTAGATATAATGCTCTGCTGATGCAAAATCTGAATCATTCCAACCAACTTTTTTTCTAAGTATGTCAAAGCAGTATAATATGTATATTTTAAATACTGTAATATTAAGCTAATGCTGGTCAAATTATTGCCCAAATGCCAGTTTTGCACATACATACATACATACATACATACATACATACATACATACATACATACATCTATACTAGTCTCCCTTTATTTATTTATCAGCACAAATATAACACAAATATAACAAAGGCAACAGTAAAAATATTGGGTTTCTGTCGTGATGGACTCTTGTGATGAGCCGAATGACAGATGATGGAAGCAGTTAGCTTCCTCCCATAATTGGGGCATACCAGGGGTTGTGACACTAAATATATACCTTCTTCCCTGGCTTCAGCTGATAAGGAGGAGACCTGTGGCATAATGGCTAAGACGTTTGCCTAAGATGCAATATAGCACAGGTTCGAATCCCAGTAAGGGTATGGCTAGCTGATGAGAGCTAAATAGCTTGAAATAGATCTATACTAGTCTCCCTTTATTTATTTATCAGCACAAATAAAATAAAAATAAACACACACACACACACACACACACACACATATATACACACACATACATACATACATACACACAAATGCATACATACATGCATACATATACATATACATACGTGACCCGTCAAATGCCCGCATGTCAAAAGCGCGCTGACAAAACCGTGACGAGAAAACAGCGAGGACGAAATCGCGCCCACAGTAGCACGCCGATAAATGCATGCCAACGAAAGCGCGATTAGGGTTAAGGTAAGGGTTAAGGTAAGGGTTAGGGTTAGGGTTAGGGTATTACGTTGTTTTCGCGTTGTTTCTTGATGGCATGCTTTCATTGGCACGCATTTATTGACACGCTTCTGTGGGCGCAATTTCATCCTCGCTGTTTTCTCGCCGCGCTTTTGTCGGCGGGCTTTTGTCGAGCGCGCATTTGTCGGTGAACCATATACATACACATCTGTGTTTGTGTGTGCGTGTGTGTGTGTGTGTTTGTCATGACTTACAATTAATCTGGGCAGGTTTTTTTTTAAAAAAAGTCACAAATACTAAAAGGAATAACAAACAGATCCAGAAAAAACATTTAACCTTTAATAGCTTCCTGAATGTCATCAGGGTGGGAGCCATCCTGATCTCTGGAAAGATATCATTCCAGAAATAGATGCCATGATGGAGAATGCAAGCTTCCTAGCTCCATGAGATGCTCCTTTTGCTTAAGTGACGAAACACACTGTTCCTGGTCATACCGGAAGGCAGAAACAATGGGAGACAGGGAGATAAACCTAGGGCTTTATAAGTAGAACCAGCAATCTGACTTGCATCTAGAAGTCAAGTAATAATGAAGCTCTCAAAACAGTGGGATCACATGGGCATAATGAGGCATGCCCAACAGTGCCCTGTAGAAGTTGTGGCTTCAAGGCGATCTTCAAGGGCAGCTCCATGAACAACGCACTACGGTGATCTATTCATTCGTGAATATAGCCATTGCTAAACATTCTGAGAGGTGAAATTCCACATGTCATAACAGTGCTGAGATTGGGAAACTGTGTTTTAATAGATTTCTTTCGAACACGGAGAGACCATCACAAGCATGTTGAAGGAATGGTCCCAAGAGAGGAGATAGGATAGGCTCATGAGTCTAGGTAAAAAATGCAACCTGTTGCTGCCATCCTAAACCAATCAGAGTTTGGTTTGGTTTGGTTTGGTTTATTGGATTTATATTCCTCCCTTCTCCCAAGGACTCAGGGCGGTGTACAACATTAAAAAACACACATATTACAAAAATTTTAAAAAATTAAATAGAATATCCAAAAAACAAACCCAATTAAGATTAACAATAACATTTTAAAAATCAATTAAAATTAACAATAATTATCAATAATTTGTTTTGCTTTGTTCAGGCCAGGCTGGCTTGCTGGAAAAGCCAACTTTTTAGGGCGCGTCAGAAAGACCGGAGGTCGGGGATTATACGAAGCTCCGGGGGCAGCTCATTCCAGAGGGCGAAGTACTATTCCTTTCAGAGAACCACATTTCTTTTCCAGGAGAGGAAAGGGAGGGGAGGGGAAGGGAGAGAAGAGGAGAGGAGAGGAGATAAGAGGAGAAGAGAAGAGAAGAAGAGAAGAGAAGGGATAGCTGAATTGATGACAATTTCCTTCTGAATCAGCTCAAAATGTTGCACTTAAAGACCTAAACAGCCTTTGTAGGGGCATCTGATCTCTATATTCTCGCTCCAATGAAAGTAGCTCTTCAGAAAATAGATTCTGAGCTGATAGCAGCAGAGTAATGCCTCCTTGAGCACAAACCATAGATGAAGAATTTCCATGACACCTTAGAAAAGGAACCAGTTGAAAACCTTCGGTGTGTTTAAAAATAAGAAGCTAAAAACAACAATAGATAAGAAGATAGAGTGCCCTCTCTTTGTCTGGAAGAAGACAGGGCATTCTTTGAATCACATCATTATGAAGGTACAGGACTGCAACCTTCGTGGGACAAATCTTTCCTTTCATCCTTCCGGAGGACCTTTGCTCTATCACAGACACTTAATCAAAGCTTGAGAACTTACTTGAGGAGACAGCTAAAGTCTGCCACAATTCATAACTTTCTGGACAACTAAAACAGCCAACATCACTTTTATTTTTAAATGCTAGTGCCAAGAAAAACTGCCACATTTTTCCCTCAGTGTTTTTTTTTCCCCTGCAAAGAACCTGAACTGTGCTGATATTCAGTCAAAGTAGTTTTCTTTCTGATATATCATTACCTCAGAATAAAGTGATGTAGTGACTAGGGATAATAATAATAATAATAATAATAATAATAATAATAATAACAATAACAACAACAACAACTCCGCCGTTGCCGGTCCCAAGCCCGGATGAGAAAGGAGGAAGGTTGGGATCAGGTTGGCATCTGGTCCCGTAAAAAAACCCCCGCCAACCCATACAATATGGTGAAAAAAACGAATAAGAATTCCATACCGCATCGGTCATCGCGCGGGTTAACAAGGGCCGCGGCGGATGTTGGGGTCCCTGGACATCCGTTGACAAGTGGGCTACAAGTGGACCAGCCAACAAAACGACAAAAATATAGTGCAGATGAAAACCGTGCCATAATGGCCTGTTACTACAACTCAGAGCCAGAAAAAAGAGGATATTTAAAGCAAATGTATGAATTATGGAAACAACAATATCCAGATTCAAATGTTAGTGAACAACGACTAGCAGATCAAAGGCGATTTATTATACGGAATAAAGTGTTTAGTGAAGTTGAACATGAGGAAATTCAGGCAAATTGCAAAACCCAAAAAACAATATCACAAGCGGAAATAACTGATATTCAAGACACAACTAAAGACACTATAGTAGAACTCCCAGAAGAAGCTCTCAGGGAGGAAATAACATCACCACCACTAGAACCAGTTATCACTGAACCAACTGATGAACTAACTCAAAAACAAAAAGAATTGAAGGATAAGATCATGGAGCATTTTCTGCTTAATGAGGAAAGGCAACGTTTACCATCACTAAAAACTGTGCCTAAGAACATTTTGGCCCCTATCATGAAAATGGTTAATGCAGTGTTTTCAACAATTGAACCGGGATCCATCTTGGAAACAAACCAGTTAATGTACAGCGCAGCTGTAATAGTCACTAACGAACTAGGCATTAAAATTAAAGTACCTAGTCACACAACAGAAAAAGCATCAAAGCCAAAGTGGAAAATCCGTCTAGAACAAAAAATAAAAAAATTAAGGGCAGATGCTAGTAACTTAAAGAACATGCATGAGCAACGGCTTAAAAACAACAAAATCATAGATCGGCTAATCAGGAGATATAGATTGGATACAAGAAACATCAATGAAGCTGTAGAGATTGTAAAACAGCAGATAACAGCAACAGCTAGGAAAATTGAAAGATATGAGGCACGAATCATCCAATATAAACAAAATCAGCAATTTCGATCAGACCAACGGCGTTTTTATCAAAGTCTTAATGTGAATGGTGACACCAAAAGTGAAAAACCAGAAAAGCAGGCCACAGTTGAATTCTGGAAAGAATTGTGGGAAAATGCAAAGGACTACAACAAGGAAGCAAAGTGGATACATGACTTTGAGAAAAGCATTGGCAACAAACAAATGCAAGTATTAGAAATAACAACTGAGATGATCAAAAATCGAGTTAAAAAGGTAAAGAATTGGACATCACCTGGAAAGGACCAATTACATGGTTTCTGGCTCAAATATCTGACCAGTTTACATGCAATATTGGCCAGGCAACTGAATGAAATTTTACAAAAGGGCCAAATTGATGAATGGTTGACAACTGGAAAAACATACTTGATTCAGAAAGATCCAACTAAAGGAACAACACCTGAAAACTATAGACCAATAACATGCTTACCAACAACCTTCAAATTACTCACAGGCATTATTGCAGATAACATGATGGATTATTTGGAAACAAACAACATCTTGCCAGTAGAGCAAAAAGGCAACAAAAGAAGGAGCAGGGGCACAAAAGATCAGCTTCTAATTGATAAAATGATATTAGAAAATTGTAAGAACAGAAAAACGAACTTGAATATGGTCTGGATTGATTACAAAAAGGCATTTGACTCACTGCCACATAGTTGGATCATAAAATGCTTAGAAACAACTGGCATTAGCAAAAATATTACATCCTTTACTGAAAAGGCAATGAAACAATGGAGAACTGAGTTGGTAGTAGGGAATGAGAGCTACGGAATGGTTAATATCAAGCGAGGAATTTTCCAGGGTGATTCACTTTCACCTCTTCTCTTCATCATCGCAATGATCCCACTATCAGTAATCTTAAAAAAAATGAAATTAGGCTACCAAACAGCCAAAAAAGCTGAAAAAATTTCGCATTTACTATATATGGATGATTTGAAACTCTATGGAAAGTCAGAAATAGAAATCCAATCATTGACAAATACAGTCCGAGTATTCAGCACCGATATTTCAATGCAGTTTGGCATGGAAAAATGCGCCACTGTATCCATAAAAAGGGGCAAAATCACTGCATCTGAGGGAATTGAAATGCCCAATGGCCAACTAATTAAATGCAAAGAAAATGAAGCCTACAAATACTTAGGCATTCTGCAGTTGGATAACATCAAGCATGGAGAAGTAAAAACTATTGTCAGGCGAGAGTACACCAACAGAGTTAGGAAAATTTTAAAATCTAAATTGAATGGTGGAAATACAATCAAGGCCATAAATACCTGGGCAATACCAGTTATAAGATACACAGCTGGCATAGTTAACTGGACACAAGCTGATTTGGACCTTTTGGACCGAAAAACCAGGAAACTAATGACAATACACTACAGTTTACATCCACGTGGTGATACTGATAGACTATATCTGCCCCGAAAATCAGGTGGCAGAGGATTATTACAAGTGAAGCAAACAGTTGAAGAAGAAAAACATGCACTGGCTGATTATTTAAAAGACACTCAAGAACATCTATTAATCGAAGTAAAGAACAAAAATCTATTGAAGGCCCAACAGACAAAACAAGAATACAGAAAAGATGTGATAAAATCAAGAATGGAGAGTTGGCAGAACAAAGCACTGCATGGTCAATTTCTGGAAAAAATAAAAGATAAAGTGGACAGTGAACAAACTTGGTTATGGTTAAAAACAGGTACATTAAAGAAAGAAACAGAGTCACTAATCCTGGCTGCGCAAGAACAAGCTATCCGCACAAATGCCATTAAGGCCAAAATCGAAAAATCCTCTGATGATGCCAAATGCAGACTTTGCAAAGAAGCTGATGAAACTGTTGATCACATACTCAGCTGCTGTAAAAAAATCACGCAGACTGATTATAAATTGCGGCACAATTCAGTAGCACAAATGATCCATTGGAATTTGTGCAAAAATTATAATATTAAAACAGCAACAAACTGGTGGGAACATCAGCCTGAAAAAGTCACCGAAAATCAGATGGTCAAGATCTTGTGGGATTTCCGTATACAAACCGACAAAATACTGGCGCATAATACACCAGACATCACACTGGTTGAGAAAATAAGGTCACAATCATAGACATCGCAATACCAGGTGATAGCAGGGTCGCCGAGAAGGAACATGAAAAAATCGCAAGATACCAGGACTTAAAAATCGAAATTCAATGACTATGGCACAAACCAGCAGTGGTAATTCCAGTGGTAATTGGCACACTGGGTGCTATTCCAAAAGCACTGGAATTACATTTAAAACAGTTAAAAATTGACAAAATCACCATCAGTCAAATGCAAAAAGCCGCACTGCTTGGATCTGCACGCATATTACGAAAATACGTTACGACATCCTAGGCCCCTGGGTGGGTCCCGACTAGTAACCAATGCCAAATCCGGCGAAACAACTGGCCGCTGTGATACAATTGTATAATAATAATAATAATAATAATAATAATAATAATAATAATAATAATAATAATTTATAAAACGTGCATGCTGCCTGACTCTCAATACACAGTAAATCCAAATTATTTAAAAAGTAACTGATTTGTGCCTCTTTAACTAAAAATACTGAGATAACTTTTGTCAAGAGCCGAGGTGGCGCAGTGGTTAAATGCAGCACTGCTGGCTACTTCAGCATTATCAGCTTATCGACCAGTGCGTTGGTTTAACGATTCAATGAGGAAAGCAGGGAGAGGACATTGTTAGGTGAGTCACTTCATATAATGGACATGGTGACATGTGGCAGACTCCATTATGGTTGTACCTTGAGAATTACCTGTATAAGTAATCAAACTGAGATCCACATGTCTGCTACATGGAAGAGTGTTCTGACCCCCTCGTCCCACACCAACACACACTCTGAGCCAAAGTTAAGTTATGGCATTTAATTAACAGACAGACAGGTCCTTGGCAGCAAACCGGCGCAGATAAGCCTTGGCAGCAATCCAACACAGATAAGCCGTGGCAGCAATCCAGCCTGCCAGGCTCACAATACTGTTCTCCAACATTTGTTAATGTGTTGACCTCTGCAAAAGAGGTGTGTGCACAAGCATTCCTTTTATAGCCGAGGTGGCGCAGTGGTTAAATGCAGCACTGCAGGCTACTTCAGCTGACTGCAGTTCTGCAGTTTGGCTGTTCAAATCTCACCGGCTCAGGGTTGACTCAGCCTTCCATCCTTCCGAGGTGGGTAAAATGAGGACCCGGATTGTTGTTGGGGGAATATGCTGACTCTGTAAACCGCTTAGAGAGGGCTGAAAGCCCTATGAAGCGGTATAGAAGTCTAACTGCTATTGCTATTGCTACTGCTATTTTAGACAAGTTGGTGATACATGAAAAATCCTATATAAGTAAAATAAAATAAACACCCTGTAAAATTTTTAATGACTTTATAGTATTTGAAAGCTAATTAGCGCTTTTTCCTCTGAATATTCTGAAGCATATTAAATCATATTGATTAACTGATTAGTTCACCAAAACAATTACACAAAGTCTTATGTTTATTTTGCTGTTTTACTCAATATATCAAGTATACTAAAATTCATATAAAATAAGTTAGATGAACTAATTATTTCACTTTCTTAAATACAAATATATATATTCAAAAATAGTTATTGTGCATTGTATAGATTCTTACAACTACATTCAAAAATCAAGTTAATCTTGTGCAAACGTGAAAAATTCATGGTTCCTTGACAGCTAACAAATTAAGGAGTAAGGATTTAGGACAGTAAGACAAGGAGGAGAATTTGACTGATCTCAGTAAAAACTGAAAAATCATCATCATACAAAAGTTGTGGCAATCCTTCCAATAGACAGAATGAAATAATTGTTTCAAGAGAACAAAAACACGAGCATGGAAGAAGAGGTGATATCATATCTACACCATGATGTCATCATGCAAATTATATATCTTGTTTCATTTCGGTCTTTGATTTTATACGAAACTGATGCAAATAAATAATTTGCGTCATATGCCTGATGCCCTAATGCATGAAACAGCATTATGTTAATGCATGCAACAACATTATAGAATAACAGAGTTGGAAGGTCTTCTAGTTCAACCCCCTGTTCAGGAAGGAAACCCTATATCATTTTCGACAAATGGTTGTCCAATCTCCTCTTTAAAATCTCCACAACTTCTGGAGGCAAGTTGCTTCATTGATTAATTGTTTGAAGTGTCAGGAAATTTCTCATTAGTTGTAGGTTGGTTTTTCCATCCATTACTTCGTGTCTTGTTTTCAGGTGCTTTGGACAATGGGTTGACCCCTTCTTCTTTGTGGCAGTCCCTCAGATATTGGAATACCACTATCATGTCACACCTGGTCCTTCAACATACTCAATTCCTGCAACATTCAGGAATTCTCCATATGTTTTAGCCTCCCCTAATCATCTTGGTTTACAAAATTACAATTGTGAATTACAACCAAATTCACTAGCTGCCCCGCCAACTATCTCTCAGAACAAGGGGCATCCATCTATCTCAAGTGTTGAGTTCTTCATAACAACTGCCCATTGCGCGCTCTGGGTTCTGGAGGGATTTTCAGAATGAAGACTTGTGTTATGGCCATGGCACCTATTGGTCCAGGCATCTCCTATGATAATGCATTACTCTGAGGTATTATATTCATAGGGAAACAATCAGCTGATTGGAAGAGATGAGTATGGGTAGAAACTGTACTTCTTGACCCTGCTGTTTAGAAAAATCCCTAGAAGCAAAGGCATTCTTTAAGTATCATAATTTTCTTCTCATTTCTTCATATCTTGAATTAAGAAAAATTAAATACATTTGTCATAATAATAATAATTTCTCCATAAGGTAACCTTTCTTCTCTCCCTCACAGAGACACCACTGTTATGAACTAGGACCAGATGTATCATTAGGTGCAGTGAGAAAGCTATTTCAGCCTGATGATTTGCGATGGCATGGAAAAAAATAGTTACTGAATGTGATATTATTGTATTTTTATTGCTGGGAATGTGAGTTATTCTTACTAAAATGATTTGAACGGGTTTTAATTAGGCACATTAGCTTATCAGAGTAAGGAACATATTTGATGTTCTATCTAATGTACGTCAATACAAGGGGAAGGAAGGAAGTTCTTTCACACACAAAAAGTGAAAAATTATGTTGTTTCCACATATGCTTTCGAAACATGGGGGTGAGGGAAAGATCATTTTTAACATACATAAACTGCACCGAGTCATTTTTATTCATGATCTAATGATCTCCTGGTCATACATTGGCAATTGAGGTCAGTCACAAGGACTGAAACAAAATGGCCACCTCTCCCATCGGTAGATAAACTTTCATGCTCTTATTTGATGAATTGTTTAAAGTGTAATTGCACGAGTTCGAATACCATTTCCGTTTCCACAGCTAATGAATATATAAAATATTTACTAGCCAGCTCCTGCAAAAATGACTCTCACATTATTCATAATATTTTTCATAAATTGCTCATGCCTCATTTTGCCTTTTTTTTTTCCCCTCAGCAACCCAACTTAATTTTTACCAACTGAGGGATACATATATTTCTCAACTGATTGATTCTCTACTGGTCAATTAAGTCAGCATTAATTCTTGGCAGTGCCGGATTTTCCTATAGGCTAACTAGGCTTCAGCCTAGGGCCTCAAGATCAAGAGGGGCCTACATTCAAATTGTTAGCAAAATTAAAATTACACTATTCTAAAAACAGTGAACACTAAAACACTGAACCGAAAATAAGGAGAAATTCTACGCATATGACTAATAAACAAACATAAAAATGTATTGGTTAAGATCGTTCCAGCGCCGCGGCAGTTGGGGAGCCCGCCCACGTTCCCGGCACCGGCGTTCGGGAGAGAGGCGTGGCCGCTCCCAGTAGCCGCCCCGTCGACGTGGAGCCCACCAGCGGCCAGGCAGGTGAGGGCGAGGGGGCCGAGCCGGGCAGCTGAGCGCAGCAGGGGAGGCGGCTGGCCTTGCTGCCTTTGCCGCAGAGCAGAGCTGCCCTCCGTCGGGAGGCCAGCTATATATATTGATATATATTGATATATATCACAGTAATGATGTATTTTATTGTCTCTCATGTAATTTACAAACTTAAAAATGGGAGGTGAAAGGGCCTCATAAGTGGAATAGCCTAGGGCCCCTTTTCATCTAAATCCGGCCCTGATTCTTGGCTATCTTTTTTACATAATCTAAATTTTCTGCATGCATTAAAAGAGAAGAAGAACCTATCTTAGGAAGAAAGTGATAGAGAGAAAGATACAAGATAGTGCTTCTTCTGAACTTAATTTTCTCCAGGTTGGTTATCAAATACCAGTTCAAATAAGAAAAAAAGATTTTCTATTAGACAGTTTAATATTTACAATTTCTGAAGACACACTTTTATTACTAATGCCTCCTATTATTACTATAAACAATATAGAATTCAACTGTATCCGCAGTTTGATTTCAGCAACAACTTACAGAAATTAATGTGTTTAAAACGTCACTGAAACCAGCAAAAATAATTGGAAACTGCTACTCACTGAATGTTGTGACATCTTTCTCACAAATCAACATAAGGTCAAAATTAACAAATTAATTTCTACTTGGAATGGAAGTTTTATACACAACATGCCCATTATTATTTTTGATTATTTACATTGTTATTTAGATCTTGCTTCACATATACATTTTCATCATTGATAAATGCAGTTCCATGTGATTACACAAATGTGAAGGTACGATCAATGTTGCTAATTTATATCTAATTCTGTTGAGGAAAGACATTTCCACATACTTATGAAAATCAATGAAGTACTCAGTATAAAATTAAGAAAGATGAAGTAAAATGTATGCAAAATCATTGTTCAGTATTGACTGTCTGAAGAGCCACTGGGGGGAAAAAACAGCCTTCTTTTTCTCCAGTTTCCATGTTCCTCCAAAGTAAGAAACATCAGCCCAAATACTTCAGCTAAAGATGGTAAACATATGTATGATCTAGAAGATAATCAGTATCCCTAGATCAGAAAAACTATAGAGCAACCAGAAAGATTGGCATTGACTCGGGTGTAACTGGAATCATCAGAATGCCTGTCAGGAATCAGGAAACTGACTTCATGAGAAGACTAAAACTCTACTTTATGGAACAGGCTGTAATAAAGCTTCATTACCTCCCCTCTCTCTTATTCCCTGTTAATCAGAGAAAAGTCTGCCTGAATCTCTTCCAAATGCTATCCTCTTCCCCAGGATTTAAGATATGTTTCAGTCCTCTTTGCTTATACAGTATAACCTAGTCTTCCCTATTTCCCTCAAGGTCATTTCCCAGATTCTCTTCTGTTGTGGCCCAGCAGGAGCCGTTGGAGCTGCCACCAGACTCCGACAGCAAGGAGCCCTATGAGTGGCTCTGGAGGATGTGAAGGACCCTGGACAGGGTTCTGACTCTGAGCAGGGCGCAGAGAGACTGGTTGGCCACCAGGAGGCGCCTGAGCCTTGAACCAGTGGGGAGGAGACAAGGGAGAGTGAGCCGGACGCCAGCAGTGAGTTGTTCCTGGATGCACACCATCGAAGAGCTAATAGGCATCAGGAACAGTTGCGCAGTTATAGGAGGTAATTGCACTCAGCTAGTGATCATTAGACTCCTCTCCAGACTATAAAAAGACTGCTTGTGCACACGCCCCTCTTGCAGAAGTCAACGCAGGAACTAATGTTGGAGAACAGTATTGTGAGCTTGGCAGGCTGGATTGCTGCCATGGCTTATCTGTGCTGGATTGCTGCCCAAGCTTGTCTGTGCCGGTTTGCTGCCAAGGACCTGTCTTCATTGAATCGTTAAACCAACGCACTGGTCGATAAGTGGAGCATGGAGTGCCTTGAGGGGTGGAGGAGACACTTGGAGACCTAATGCAGGCACAAGCTGACTGCTTTGGGCCTACCAAGGCCTTCTCTACTCCTTCAGATACCCCATGCTTCGCTTCCCACTCCTTGGGATCCCCGTAGCTGCTTGTGCCACATTCTTACCCACAATCTCACAATTTCACACTTATTTGTTGAAGATCTCCAGAGGGCAGGTGCTTGGTATAAGGAGTCATATCTTTGCTAAGCTGAATGTTTTGGGCCTCCTCCATCTCCAGGGCCATGTTCTGGTGCTGCTCCTCATCTTCCAGGAGCTCGTTGAGCTGGTTCAAGGCTCAGGGCCTCCAACCGCCTGGCATCCACCATTATGTCGGGCGAGGAACCGAGGAGGAGTAAGAGGAGAAGGAAAAGGAGGAAGAGGAGGAGGAGGAGGAGGAGGAGGAGGAGGAGGAGGAGGAGGAGGAGGAAAACGCGTCCGCTCTGCTCGCCGCCCTCCGCAGCTCTCGCTTGGTATAAGGAAGAGTAGGATAGGTTGCTCCATTGCTGAGCATTGTGGCACAATTCCCCAAGCACCCATCTTTTTCTGAGCCAAAAAAATAACACTAGCAAAGCTGTCGGTTTCCCTTTCTTGCTAGATGCTAGCCTTAGCTTGCCAGCTATCCCATGGGGCATTAGGGGGCAATTCACTAGACAGTGTTAGTTCAGATTCTTGATTAATTTTTTTTTATCAAAGTTCCTTATCAAAGATTCCTAAGTCAATTGCTGTCATGAAATTAGCAAAAAAAGTCTTCTTACGGTTAAAGAACAAGACAATATGATGATTATTGATGATTAATAAGTAGAGATTTTAGTACTTTATAGACTGTTCTAGACTACCATTGAATGTTTATTCGTTAACATATAATTTACTATGATACTAATAGTGAAATGATAACCTTAGTTAGGATAAATAACCGGGCCATAGAAATGCTAATGTATACTTTTGGTGATTGTTAAGTAGAAATGTTAACATCTCTTAGATTGTCTTAGATGTCTAATGTTTATTTTCTTAGCACGTAATTAACTAATTTGGGATTGAGGGGAAAGTCCTATAAATCTTATTAATAAATCATTGTTTAAAGACGGCTATAAAGGTATAATATTGTGTGGGTCTATGGAAAGGAGAGGTGAGGTAAACAGTAAATAACTTTTAGTCAACAATAATAACAAGGAAATGTTAATGGATAATATTTAACGATACATATAGATGTGTTATGGGGGGGAATGCTTAGATATCTTATTTAACTGAATTTGTTTTAGAATATGTCATAAAGCTGTAATGTTATTGGAGATTTATTGAAACTGCAAATGAATGCCAGTAGGTGGTTGTGTCTTTAAAAATAAATGATTCTAGATAAAAACATGTTTAAATAATGGTAACCAAATGAGAATTGTGGTACAGGGATAGTAAAATAAATAATTAATCTTTCTTGACTTAAAATGTACAACTCGATTTGAATGAAGTCTAGGTAAGGATTGTGGAAGAAACGCACGGAATATATTTGTAACCAGTCGATATGCTTTCTACAAGATGTAACGAAAGATTATTCTTTTTTGTGTGTGTGTTTTTGTTTAACTAAAACAATAAAAAAAATTCTCAAAAAAAAGAGAAGAACAAGAAAATAGGACTAAATAAGCAATTCTCACACCTGAAAGAAATTAATAGTATAGTGTCTACCCAAAGTCTGTTTGACAATTGTGCTTTTAAACTTGCCCATATGTGATTTAGGATTAGGGATAAGCAGTAAAGTGGCCAAATTTTACCAAAGTATCATGTTTAATTGAATAATAGGATAGGATTAAAAGAAAAAAAAAATATCAGCCTGCTTCAATTTAGTCCTAACAGGCAAATATGACATTGAGATGGCTGAGAACAAGCAGCTTAGAAAAAAAGAATTAAACCAATGAATAGATGACAGTTATAACATTGAGGATACTGATTGGAGCATTATTATTATCAGTGTTGCTGTTATTTTGGCTTCCTCTATCAGAAGCAATGCGGTACATGTTTTAGTGAGATACTAAAGCGCTTGCAGGCTTCCCAGGAGTGTGTGGTTGACTACAATGGGAACAGAATACTAGATTAAATAAAGCTTTGTTTTCATGTTCTTCTCTGTCGAATGCTGCCACATTAATACGGTTTGGGAAGACGTGTAGGATCACTTTGCTGGCACCAAGACAACCCTAGTTTGGTTAAATTCACCATGGGACTTCCTTCATTGTCTCTGTTGCCCTTATATTTATTGTTTCCTTGCCTTCTAAAAACCTACAAAGTTCACTAGGCTCTTAACAAAACAGAGGTACAATTGCATCAAGTTTTTATAAGTCAACAAGGGCTTTAAGAGAATCAAAGTTTTGTTGAAAAAGGAAAATCCTTCCAAGCCATCAGATATTTATTGCCTCTTATCAGTTTCGAAGCATTACTTGAACAGCTTTTGGAAAATACATCTTTACTCTAAACAAAATTCCATCAAATTAAGCCTAGAATAATAACATTCAGTTATGGTCCCTATTAAGGGTCCACCAGAACACCTTAAGAGCCTGTTCCCCCGTTAAAATGATCTTTTAAAAAGTTTACTTGGCTATATTTCCAATGATCTAACGATGCAAAATATATAAAGTATGCAATTCATGGAATGTTAATTGAGGCAGGAAAAGCTTATTCCTCTTGACCTCTTAAATTTATTGAGCTGTGCCACTAAATATTTATAATGCTAATAAGAGGGGAAAGTGTCTCATGTACTTTTAATGAAATCTATTCTGTTTGTTTTAAGGAATATATATATATATATATATATATATATATATATATATATATATATATATATATATATATATATATATATATATTTGTGTGTGTGTGTGTGTGTGTGTGTTTTATTTGTGCTGATAAATAAATAAAGGGAGACTAGTATAGATCTATTTCAAGCTATTTAGCTCTCATCAACTAGCCATACCCTTACTGGGATTTGAACCTGGGCTATATTACATACTAGGCAGACTTCTTAGCCATTAGGTCACAGGCTCTTATCCGTTATCAGCGAAGCCAGGGTGAAAGGTATCTATTAGATTTTTACAACCCCTGGTAAGCCCCAACTATGGGAGGAAGCTAACTGCTTCCATCATCTGTCAATCGGCTCATCACAAGAGTCCATCACGACAGAAACCCAATATTTTTACTGTTGCCTTTGTTATATTTGTGGTTTTTTAAATTTGTGCTGATAAATAAATAAAGGGAGACTAGTATAGATCTATTTCAAGCTATTTAGCTCTCATCAGCTAGCCATACCCTTACTGGGATTTGAACCTGGGCTATATTACATACTAGGCAGACTTCTTAGCCATTAGGCCTATATATATATATATATATATATATATATATATGAAATGTGAGAATAGTGCTTCAAATAAAATCAGAGGCAAAATAATCTCCCTCTTTCTCTTTTTTTAAAAAGTCTCAGAAAAGAAAATACAAAGTTAATACAAAAAACCAAAACACACATTAAATGAAAAATCATGATTAACTTATTAAAGTCTATTAAGTATGTAATTAGAAGGTCCATTACATTAAGATACCAATTTCTTTAAACTCTAAAATAATACCTACTGAAACTTTAATTATTTAAACAAGAAAAGAAAAAGGCATGTTATCTTCCCTGACAAAGATTAAAATCAATTTAATTGGTTCTCTGCTGCCTTGACATTATTCTCGCTGTGAGTCACGCAACAAAAAGAGAAATTAATATTGCAGCTGATAATCAAGTGATATTTTTGCACTCTATCGTATTAAAGTGAAAAGGGGAAGGAAAAATCCTCTGTTACTTTTGAATCAATTTGACTACAATGATTTAAACATTAAACAAATAATAATAAAAACATAAAATGTGCTATATTCACCAGTGGGTTTTTTTTTATTTCCGTCAAATGGGATGCTTTTAATGAAGATACGTTCCGAGCTAAATATCTTCTCCAAAGAATCAGCAATAATTCCAAACCATTCAAAATTAGTTTAATTAATTCCAAATTAAATACATAATAACCCAGCCATTCAGATACTAAAGGGCATTGTAGAATTGACATTCTCACAGCTATAAAAATAACTTAGTGGAAAATAGCATGCCTGTAAATTGCTGTAATATGTTATTGTGGAAAATGATAACCACTCTTAGAGATTAAAAAAAATAATATTCAAATTGCAGAAGATGTAGGGAAGCCAGCAACACTGGAGCAAAGCTGCATAACCTGAGGGTATTATCAGTTGATTTTTTTTAAAAAAAATGTTTTATTCTTTCAGACCCTTTGTTAAAGCCCAGCAAGTGAGTGAATATTCAGCAGTATCTACACTCAGCAAACTAATGTATCTGATTGTAAGAAAGTGGCATTGTGAAATATTTATGAGTGCTGAAATACAAACTGGTATGGGGCCTCATCATCTCTTATCAGCCCTTGTTAACTTTACAGATGATAAGACGCACCAGAATAACGGAGGTTGTCAAAACTAATAGATCTAAGGGACGCTATGCCAACAGGGTTTCATAAAGAGATTTCCAGGAAATTGTAACTCTTCCCTTCTCATTGTTTGGATTCTCATAGCTTGATCATCAAAACATTGAGATATTTTCTGCTGCCAGTATGTCTTAAGGTCGGTCTAGTGCAAGATTATTTCTTACATATTGCAAGACTGAGTGTATTATTAACATAAACAAAGCATGGATGAGTAGGTGGAAGCACCACAGTCAACTTACCGTCTATTCCCTGATCTCGAGGACCATGCCCATCCAACTATGTATGCATTTCAGTCATTTTATCATAGGGTGAGGAATAAAGGGAAGAGACTTTGTAAATGATCCCCTTTTACATGGAAAGAAACAGAGTTCCCTGGGACTTCAGATGTTCCCTACTTTAAACAAGCCAAGCAAGTAATAATAATAATAAAAGTGGGATATACATACATACTTGTTGTGGCCCAGCAGGAGCCATTGGAGCTGCCACCAGACTCTGACAGTGAGGGGCCCTATGAGTCGGCTTTGGAGGATGTGGAGGACCCTGGACAGGGTTCCGACTCCGAGCAGGTTGCGGAGAGGCTGGTTGGCCACCAGGAGGCACCTGAGCCTTGGACCAGTGGGGAAGAGACAAGGGAGTGTGATCTGGACATCAGCAGTGGGGAGGAGCCAAGGGAGTTTTTCCTGGATGCCCAGCACCAGAGAGCTAATAGGCATAAGAAACAGTTGCGCAGTTACAGGAGGTAATTGCACTCAGCTGGTGGTAATTAGGCTCCTCTCTAGGCTATAAAAGGAATGCTTGAGCACACGCCCCTTTTGCAGGAGTCAACATCATTCCTAACGCTGGAGAAGCTGTTATTGTCAAAATCTGAGTTGCTGCCAAGGTTCTTATCTGTTTGTTATGCTTGGCTTTCAGCCACCGAGGTTTTGGTTTCTTGCTAATAAAGTGCTGTGACATTCGAGTTAATCTTGTCTCGGCATTCGTTACTGGATGGAGGAGTGGGTCAGAACAATACTGTACATACATACATACATTCATACATACATTCATACATACATACATACATACATACATACATACATACTAAACCATAAGAGGGAGAAAGTCCCCTTTGAAACTACTGTATCGCTTGTCCAAATCTTGACCCATTCTTATGTTTGAAACCTGGTTAAAAGTTGCTACTGACTAGGAATTCAGAGAAAATAAAATAGGAATTATTGTACAAAATAATTACAATTCCACTCTAACCCTAAAGCTGGGAAATAAGGCTTGCTGATTCTTTAGAACAGTAAAAGGACCACATGTGAAGCTAGTGCTACTATGTCATAGAGATATGATAGGATGAATCTCTCCAGTAGAACACAGGGCTTGGTGGGGACTCTTTGTTTCCCAGGAACAAGAAACAGATGAAGCCTTGCATAGCTTAGGACAGGAGTTGGCAACCTTAAGTACTCAAAGAGCCATTTGGACCCATTTCCCGCAGAAAAGAAAACACTGGGAGCCACAAAACCCTTCCCATGGCTAACTATTTCCTGAGCGGCCACAAAACTACTATATGTCATTGAACTAAACATTCTGTTTTCTTCTGAAACTTTTCTTAGATTTAACCAAGGTTGGCTTACCGGGGGTTGAAAAGTTCAATAAATGGTGTGCCAGCGGGTGTTGCACATTGGCGGGTGTGACGCATATTTTGAGCAACAGGGAGGCGCAGCAGAGGGATGAAAGAGCCGGTTCACCAACAAATGCGCACTCGACAAAAGCACGCGACGAAACTGCAGCGAGAAAACCACAAGGTCAAAATTGCGCCGATGAATGAGCGCAGAAGTGCACTGACAACAGCGCGCTGACAAAAGCGCGCCTTCAACAAACAACTAATAACAACCTAATAACCCTAACCCTAAACCTAAACCTAACCCTGAACCTAACCCTGAACCTAACTCTAACCCTAACCCTAACCCTAACCCTAACCCTAACCCTTAACTTAACTTAAATCGCGCTTTTGTGGGTGCGGTTTTTGTCGGCGCGTTGTTGTGGGCGCGTTTATGACATCATGGTTTTCTCACCGCAGTTTCATCGGCGCGCTTTTGTCGTGCGCGCATTTGTCAGGTCACGGAAAGAGCCACATGTAGATGACCCCTGGCTTAGGGCCTGTCTATTTGTGTTTGAGATATCATACCCATTCACAAAATAGTTTCCTTCACAGTGCAGAATAGAATAAGGATCACATTTTATTTTTATTTATTATTAAATTTATTTGCCACCCATCTCACAGTTCATGG
This sequence comes from Thamnophis elegans, assembly GCF_009769535.1. Taxonomy (NCBI): domain Eukaryota; kingdom Metazoa; phylum Chordata; class Lepidosauria; order Squamata; family Natricidae; genus Thamnophis; species Thamnophis elegans. The sequence goes on along the minus strand of NC_045545.1, from coordinate 8,716,272 downwards.
TGACTCTAAGCTGCATGACATGGTAGCTTGCTATCTCTACTCTGCTGCTGTTAGGTTGATAAAAGGCTAGGGCTAAAATAACCAAGGATCACTCCTTCGGGATTGCTCTTACTAACTATCCACAATATTCTTTCCAGACTCCCAGGAAAATTCTGTGTCTAATGACATGGGTAGATGTTTAGCTCTTATTTGTTCATCTCTTACTTTTCTTGCTTTTTTGCTTGACTTTTTCCCTGTTTTGCCATGTTTGTTATGTTTGCTGGGGTTTAATAACCTTTTTTTTTCTTGTGCAAACATGTGTTCTTGCTCCGATATGGATATATAGAGATTGACTGGGAGTACAAAACCAAACTGTAATTTCCTCCAAATCTGATGGATCGTCCCATCTGTCGTGATTTCTGCTTGTCCTATGCGGATGGACAAAAATGGCACACTCCAGTAGCAGTAGCAGTTAGACTTATATACCGCTTCATAGGGCTTTCAGCCCTCTCTAAGCGGTTTACAGAGTCAGCATATCGCCCCCACAGTCTGGGTCCTCATTTCACCCACCTCGGAAGGATGGAAGGCTGAGTTAACCTTGAGCCGGTGAGATTAGAACTGCTGAACTGCAGATAACAGTCAGCTATAGTGGCCTTCAGTACTGCACCCTAACCACTGCACCACCTCGGCTCACCTCCAGGTCTTGTCCATAAAATAATATGCTAGATTTCTTGATTTTCAAAGAAAGTTTTGGCTTTTTTTTTTTTTTTTTTAAAAAGGAACAGTCAAAAAAGTTAAACTCAAACAATTGATTTTTTTTTAAAGGCCAATTTTAATCACCTCGTATAAACTAAAGAAATCAATGGGTCCAAATAAGCTGAATCTTAAAAAGGCGGCTTATTAGAAATGGAAGGAAGGGCTAATGACCAAGGAAATCTACAGAGCTTCAGCTCAGAAAAATAAGAATGAAAACAGGAAGGCAGAGGCAGAAATAGAGCTGAGGCTAGCAACAGAACCAAAATCCATCAATAAGAGTTCTTTCCCCAAAAAATACATCAACAGCAGGAGGAAGACAAAGGAGGCAGCAGGCACACTGCATCTTCCAAATGAAGAAATTTAACAGATGACCCAAGGAAAACAAAGGGAAACATTAAGTCCTGTTTTGCCTCGATCCTTACGTTCGAAATAAAGGGTGATTTAAGTAGCATAAGAGTGAAAATGAACGCAATAGGGAAGGCAATTTACAGAGCAGTAGCAAACTGGTAAAGGATCTCCTAGTAAATCTAAATCCCTTCAATCTTCAGGCCTTTTGAAATACATCCTACAGCCCTGAAGGAATGGCTGAAGAGCTGTTGAGATCTTGGTCAATCATCTTCAAGAGGTTCTAATGAATTGGGAAGGAGCCAGAGTACTGGAAAAGTGCTTGTGTGTTCTCTGCCCTCAAGAAAAAATAAAGTTAGGAGAATCTAGGAGTGCAGCTAAGATAATATTGGTACCAGGAAATCAGTGGTGGGTTTCAAAAATTGTTCGAACCTGCTCTGTGGGTGTGGCCTCCTTTGTGGGAGTGGCTTGCCGCCCATGTGACCGGATGGGAGTGGCTTGCCGCCCATGGGACTGGATATGAAGATGTCGACGACACTTGTCAGAACCACCTTAAATTACCTCACACACAGCACTGGCATGCATAAGAATATGATGTAAACTTGTTTTTTAAAAGGCATCTTTGGTTTGCGTTAAAACAACAACACACGCAATGTTCTGCGTTGCACCACAAACGCAGTAGTCATCCTTACCTTTCACAGAGGCACTGAGTTTTATAAATAGGAGCATGATAGTGTAGAATAATCATATCCAAGGACCAGTGGTGGGTTTCAAAAAAGTTTGGAACCTCTTCTGTAGGTGTGGCCTGCTTTCCGGGTCCACTGGTGGAACCTCTTCTAACCGGTTCGGTAGATTTGACGAACCGGTTCTACCGAATAGGTGCGAACTGGTAGGAACCCACCTCTGCAGGAAATATCCTAGAACAAATAATAAAGGAGACAATTTGTAATCACATTGAACTCAACCTTGTGATTGCTAAGGGTCAGCTTTGTGTATGCAGACACCTTTGAGTCACTATTTGACTGCACGGACTAGCCGCTACAGTTTTGTTGGTAAGATTTCCAGAAGTGATTTGCCATTGCCTGCTTCCTAGAGCTAAGAGAGAATGACTGGGTCAAAATCACCCCACCGCATGTGGCCTCCTGAGCTCCATTTTCACTGGTAGAGGCACCGCCGGCTGGTCCTTTGCTGTTTCCAGGGCTGCCCCACGGGCCAAACCTAAGCACCCCATGCGCAAGATCCGGCCCCCGGGCCTTGAATGTGACATCGCTGTCTTAAAGTGTACTCTAGTTTGGAAAGCCCTATAGTAAAGTGGACCCACAACTACCACGCTAACTACACAAAAAAAAGTCAGCATAAATGGCTCTCTATCAGGGCTGTCAAAATTGCAGCCCAGGGGCCAAATGCATCACAAGCTGGCCACACCTACCCCCAGTTTAGCATAAGGGGAAAAGTCGCAATACGTCATGCAATGCCACGATGACACCACGAGTTTGATTCAAGGTACTAATTATGACCTTTAAAGCGCTCCATGGCTTAGGCTCAGGATACCTGCGAGACCACCTACTGCCACCGGCAGCCTCCCACCGTCCAGTGCGATCCCACAGAGTTGGCCTCCTCGGGGTGCCGTCGGCCAGACAGGGTCGGCTAGCGACCCCCAGGGGGAGACCCTTCTCTGTGGGAGCCCCTTCCCTCTGGAATGAGCTGCCCCCGGAGCTTCGTATAATCCCTGACCTCCGGTCCTTCCGACGAGCCCTAAAAAGTTGGCTTTTCCAGCAAGCCAGCCTGGCCTGAACAAAACAAAATAAATTATTGATCATTGTTAATTTTAATCGATTTTTTAAAAATGTTATTGTTAATCTTAATTGGGTTTGTTTTTTGGATACGCTATCTAATTTTTTTTTTAGCTTTTGTAATATGTGTTTCTTTTTAATGTTGTACGCCGCCCTGAGTCCTTGGGAGAAGGGCGGCATATAAATCCAATAAACCAAACCAAACCCCTGCTCTATATGAAGTTGGAGAAAAATCAACATCTAGTGGAGTCTCATAGGGAGCTGTTATGCAGCTAGTAAGTTAAGTAACTATTTTTTTTAATTTGGTCAATGACCATCATATTTAAAAGAACAAAAACAGAGTGAAACAATTTGATGTGCTATATCACACCAGCATATCAGCAAATCATATAATGATATTACATTCACCCCTCTATTATTGTATTAAAACATTAACCACCCAATTAATGATAAATGTAAAAATTAAAAAAAACCTATAAGATAGAGTAAATATCCCCTAGCAACTTATTAATTAGAAAAATAAGTATCCAAAAGTGATATAAGAGGTAAAAGTGAGAACTTCTTAAACCAATTATTTCTTTAACCTCTTTTGTCTTATTTTCTTTGCAGTAACGCAAAGCTTGGCTACTGCACAGGTACCGTATATACTCGAGTATAGGTCGATCCGAATATAAGCCGAGGCACCTAATTTTACCACAAAAAACTGGAAAAGTTATTGACTCGAGTATAAGCCTAGGGTGGGAAATGCAGCAGCTACCGGTAAATTTCAAAAATAAAAATAGATACCAATAATGTTTTTGAATATTTATTTCAAAGAAAAACAGTAAACTAGCTCTGTAAGTGGAAAAGAGGGTCAATAAAAACAATATGGTATCAACAATAACTTTAAAAGTACAAAAACCTTAGCTCATTCAGCAACCAAGCTAAAACACGAGTTAAAATCCTTCAAAACTCATAGGCTCATAATATACATTCTACCAGTGTCCTGCCTGTGCCCATTGAATATACAGCCTGTCCTGTGTCCATTAATTACAGCCTGCCATTGCCCATTGAATAACATATACAGCCTGCCTGTGCCCATTAAATATACAGTAGCCATTGTAAAAATTTGCTCTGGATAACAAATTATTATCACACAATACCGGTGTATTCAATGAAATACTTCACTCACCTCATCTCCATGCAGTTTAAATTCATCTCCCTGGAACACTAAGTTCTCTTTTTATTTGCTAAACTGTTGGACTCCTACAGTAGCATGCAGCTTCATTTTCAGACTTTGCTCTATTGAATGATGCCAAATAAAACTTAAAAAAGAGGAGATTTCTGCAAAGTTTGTCCAAATGTATGCATGTACAACATACCTGTGTTAAAAATTCTTCTCTGACACACACACACACACACACACACACACACACACTTATTTCTTGGTTATCCCAAAGGGCCACAAAAGCATCCCATTGCCACTGTTGCTTTCAGCATGTTACATTCCACCATGGATATCTTTAAAGAAAGAATTTGAAACTAATAAAGGATGTGCTGTCCAATTTCTTAAATGAATTATATTTGGTGTAAATAAAATGAACCCTGAAACAATTACGTTGGCCATTGATGTGTTTGACCCTTCCCTTGGGCTCAGCTTGGTCATCTCCTACAGCTATCAGTCTTTTGCATACGTGGATACCAAAAGAACAGTTTACAGATAATCCTTATTTAGTGAACATAACTGGGACTAGTATCTTGGTCATTAAATGGTTGTTAAATGAAACTGTGACTGGGCTGAGGATCCTATTCAGTTTTCCTTTGCTTTACAGGTCTTTTTCACCATCATTATAGCTGCAAACAAAACAATCACTAAACAAGGCAGCAGATACAAGGGGGTAATTCAGTCCACCTCATCCCTTTGTAAAACACCCCCCACCCCCAGCCGCTCCTCAGCCCCACCCGTTCCCAGACACCTGATGAGTCAGCACTACTTTCCCAGATGGGGACAGCGCACCCAACGCTTAGGTAGTCCGAGAAGAAGCGGGGAAGGGCCCCACTTCTTCTTCTTTCCACCCCACCTCCGCAGAAGGAAAACTCAAAGCATCACGGCGATCCCGGGAAAAAGAGGCGAGCCGGGGAGCGGCGGCATTTCTCTCTCTCTCCCTCTCCCTCTCTTTGCCGCGACCTGCTGCCGGCGGGCAACAAGGACGGCCACCCACGCCGCAGATCCACGTCCAGCAGGGAGGAGGAGGAGGGAAACCCACCCACCTGTCAGCCACGGGAGAAAGGAAGTCGGCGAGCGGAGGAAAAGACGGGGGAAAAGGAAGCTCGGCGGGTGAAATGCGGTCCCCGCCAGGATCTCACCTCGCCCTCTTAGCCTCCCCACCCTTGACACACATGCACGCACACGCACCCTCCGCCTAGCCCGCCAGAACATTCCCGGGTGGGAACAGCCGGGGGTGGGGGGAAGAGAGAGAGAGAGAGACGCGATCGCGTTCCCGGCAGTCCAGAGCAGGAGGCGCTTTTTTCCAAAAATAAACACCGTGGATCATCTATCTCAGTGTTTCTCCACCTTGGAGACTTGAAAGTGTGTGGACTTCAACTCCCAGAATTCTGGGAGTTGAAGTCCACATATTTTCAAGTCTTCAAGGTGGAGAAACACTGATCTATCTAATTAATATAATTAGTTATAATTAGTTGGGAGGGAAAAGCGCTTGGTGCAAAGAAGGAGTTTCTTTCAACCAGCGGAACCCCCTGGCGCAATTGGGCTGCGATTGGCGGCCGTCCTTGCTACAATCCGCGCCGAGCTCTGATGAGGGGGAAATTAGATTCCGGCTGATGCGGCAGGGGCTGCGCTGGTGGGGACGGGTGGAGGGGATGGGACTTGGAGTCCTACCATCTTGGCGAGTGGGGAGTCTCATCCCACCCCGCCCCGCCCGTCCCCGCCAGCGCAGCCAGGCTGCGATCGGCGGCCGTCCTTGCTACAATCCGCGCCGCCCGCCTCATCAATGGGGTAAAGTCCTTACGTCCAGCTCTCATGCGGGCGTAAGGAAAGTCCTCTCTTTCCCCCTCATCAGAACACAAGCCCGGGAAGCGAGTGGAAGTTCTCTGCGCGACTGAAACGGAAGCCACGGCAGGAGAGTGAGGCTGCTGCCGGCCATTTCACCTCGCGCAGAGAACTTCCACTGGGTCCCGAAATGGAGGAGAAAAAGGGGCGCCCCTTTTTCTCCTCCATTTGGGCAAATTTTTCACTGACTCGAGTATAAGCCGAGGCAGCTTTTTTCAGCCCAAAAAGTGGGCTGAAAAACTCGGCCTATACTCGAGTATATACGGTAATTGTGGGTTTTAAATCTTGGAGAAGATTCAGATAAAATTTGTTTGATCTCCCTGGGAATGTATCTATTGGCATAAAATATAAATAGGCCTTATGCCCCTATAAAATGTACATGTCCCTGTAAAAAGTATACAATAACATGTGTAAGGTGGTTTCAACTTCTTAATCACCATATGCACAAATATGCTCCACTATGGGGATTTTATTATATCTGTCTTGAAATAGTGCTGATGAAACACTACCGTATTCTGCTTTTAGAACTGCTATTCTCAACTTACAGGAAGTTAGGTTTTGCAGATAACATGCTGGTTTTCATGCACCCCTATTTATCCTCATTTTATGATGTTGAAAAAGCTTGTTCCTGAAACTCTACATCTCTTATTTTTGGATAATTAATTGCTTGCCTTGATTATAGGTTATTTATATTCAACATGGTAGACGGAGCACAACTGAAGCCAACTTATGCTATACCACCTGCTTCCAGGAAGAAGATTAAATTATTTGTTAAAATTAAGGGAATATGTTGTCATCATCTTCTAGGCCAGTGATGGCGAACCTTTTCGGCACTGAGTGCCGAAACCGGAATGTGTTCATGGGGGTGTGTCGGTGCACCAGAAACCCAAAGACCAGTTGGTCGTTGTGCGCATGCCTGGTTTTCGTAGTTTTTTGGGATGTTTTCAGGCCATTTTTCGGGCTGTTTTTCAGGTTGTTTTCTGGCACTTCGGCACCTATGAAGACTAGCTGGCCGGCGCGCCGGAAACCAAAAGACCAGCAGGCGATGGCATACATGCCTGTTCTGACCACCCCCCCCCCCGTTGTCCTACACCAAAGCACACTGAGACAAAGATACTTCAAGGATTGATTAACACAGAGACTAGCCCTTGGCAGCAATCCAGCACAGACTAACCTTGGCAGCAATCCAGCCTGCCAAGCTAGCCACGAGAGTTCTCCAGCTCTAGTAAGTACATTGACTCCTGCAACGAGCGTGTGCACAATCATTCCTTTTATAGTCTTGAGAGGAGCCTAATTACCACCAGCTGAGTGCAATTATCTCCTGTAACTGCGTAATTGTTCTTTACGCCTATTAGCTCTCTGTTGCCGGGCATCCCCACTGCTCCAATGCATGATGTCAGTATCACACTCCCTTGTCTCCTCCCCACTGGTCCAAAGGGCAGGCACCTCCTGGTGGCCAACCAGCCTCTCTGCACCCTGCTCGGAGTCGGAACCCTGTCCAGGGTCCTCCACATCCTTCAGAGCCAATTCATAGGGCCCTCAGTGTCGGAGTCTGGTGGCAGCTCCAACGGCTCCTGCTGGGCCACAACACATTCCCACAGAGAGGACTCTGCGTGCCACCTCTGGCACACGTGCCATAGGTTCGCCATCACGGTTCTAGGCGCTAACCTGAATTAACAGCATTTCTGTCTCAAATCTTAACTGGATATTTGGACTTCTACTGGGAACAGCCAAAATTGATTTCACAATTTGTGTTTGCATGGTTTCCTGCAGTTCATTCTTCACATAAACTCCTGCTTGGGCTCCATAAAGAATTTGAGCCAATGTTTTGGCCTCAAGCACTTTTAAAGCAGCAGGAACTAATTGTCCTCCACCAGTATCTGGTGTATAATGAATAACATTCATTGACCTAATGCAGTGGTTCCCAAACTTGGCAACTTTAAGACTTGTGGACTTCAACTCCCAGAATTCTCCAGCCAGCTCTGCTCTGCTGGCTGGAGAATTCTGGGAGTTGAAGTCCACAAGTCTTAAAGTTGCCATGTTTGGGAACCACTGACCTAATGGCTTATCTCATCACATAATTCTGATGACTAGTCCAAATGCCTATAGACTGAAAAACTATGCCCAGGTATTTAAATGTGTTAACCTGCTTTAGTTTATTCCTTCCTACTCTCCAGGAATGTTGAATAGCTGTTTTAGTGAAAAAAGAATTTTCATTTTCTCAAAATTGAGAATTCCATGGTTTTGGCGGTACCTAAACATTGCTTCAATTGGTCTTTTAAAGCTAACAGGTGCTTGTGAGATTATAGCAGCATCCTCACCACAAAGAAGGGTTGGGGGTTGACACTGCAATAGGATGGGTGCATGGAAATCCAAGTTATGATTTAGCTCAACCAATGAGTTAATACAGAGATTTAAAAGGATGGACCAAAATACATCCTTATCGCACACCTTGCCTGAGAGGCATTGGTGGGTTTCAATTTATTTTACTACCAGTTCACTCATGTACGCACATGCGCAGAAGCATCCAGGTGGGTGGGCGGAGTCTCCCGCTGCCGCCAGTACCAGTTCGCCTGATCCATGATGAACCGGTAGAAACCCACCTCTGCTGAGAGAGCTACAAGGGATTTGCATTTCACTCTTAGGGTGGAGTTAGAATATAATTTCTGTATCAGATAGCAATAGCAATAGCAGTTAGACTTATATACCGCTTCATAGGGCTTTCAGCCCTCTCTAAGCGGTTTACAGAGTCAGCATATCGCCCCCACAGTCTGGGTCCTCATTTCACCCACCTCGGAAGGATGGAAGGCTGAGTCAACCTTGAGCCGGTGAGATTTGAACCGCTAAACTGCAAATAACAGTCAGCTGAAGTGGCCTGCAATACTGCACCCTAACCACTGCGCCACCTCGGCTCTTGGAGGATGGAGGAGGCACCTCTCAATTGCTGTATTTTTTTTTTAATTTATCCCAAAGAACATTGTTGTATATTGAGTGAAAGTCTGGTGAGAAATCCACACAGAGGGATTTTTTTTAGTTTTTTTAGTACATATTGTATACACTGTATATGTATAGTTTTACAAAATGATGTAGGGGCCAAATTATGATCTAATGATGCCTGTTCATCTTGGATTGCACCCGTTTTCTCTATCCAATCTTGTGTTTCAAAAGTGTTTAGCATATAACATGCTAACAACACTCTTATAGGCCTAATAGGCCTGCAGTCACATAGAACGTCCTTACTGCCTTTTTTTATAAATTGGGACAATTCTCTCCCCCAATCTCTTGAAATATAACCAGTCTGATCTATAAACGCTAAGAGAAATGCTAACAAATGCGCCCACCAGGTAGAATTCTTCTTAATTAATTCAGGCATAACATAATCAGCACCAGCCTTATTGACCTTAGTTGATTTTATCAATTGGGTAGCCAATTATATGTTTGATGCAGATCGATCCAACTCTCGTTCTTTTTACAAGCTCGATCTGCATGCTGCCCTTTAAAATATACTTCCCAATTTGAGTGGGTATTTGATTCAGATACCTGGGGGAATTAGTGATTTTCCCACTCTTCTAGTAGTACACCAAAAAAAAAAGAACAAAAGATTCTGAAAGCTACAAAACATCTTTATAATAAGCAAGGTTGGTTCATTTTCATAGAGATTGTTTATAACAAAGAATTTATTTGGAGAATGATTGGAGGAATGTATATGAGTTCAATTCAACTGTTTTCAAATCTGTAACAGTGAAAGGAGAAAAAGCACACGAAATAGGAAGCCGTTATATTATATATATAAACATCATTTGAATACTCATTCTTATATACTGTTCTCTGACTGTGAGGTTGGTTTTGTGGGTTCCACCACAAAACCGCGCTCGACTAAACCACGCCCAACTAAACCGCGTCGCTGACGTCATCAACAGGGCGACAACAGCACGGAGACAGAAGCACGCTGTAAACCCTAAACCTAAACCTAACCCCCCTAAACCTAATCCTAAACCTAACCCTAAACCTAACCCTTAACCTAACCCTAAACCTAACCCTAAACCTAATCCTAACCCTTAGCCTATCCCTAAAGCTAACCCTAACCCTAAAGCTAACCCTAAAGCTAACCCTAAAGCTAACCCTAAAGCTAACCCTAAAGCTAACCCTAAAGCTAACCCTTACCTTAAGTTGAATCGGCTTGCTTTCAAAGCGCTATTTAAAGCGCCCTTCTTTCTCCGCGCTGGCTGTTGTCGCCCTGTTGATGACGTCAGCGACGCAGTTTAATCGGGCGCGGCTTAGTCGAGTGCGGTTTTTACGGGTCACGGGTTTTGTGGCCTTCCCTCCTTTAAACTAGTGTTTCTTCACCTTGACAATTTTAGGATGTCTGGACTTCAACTCCCAGAATTCTCTAAGCAGCACATTGGATGCGGAATTCTGGGAGTTGCAGTTCCAGGCACCTTAAAGTTCCCAGAGTTGATAAATACTAATTTGATGTTATCTACAATAGATTTCTTGTCAGCAGTTGTCAAATTAACAGTGTTTTCAGCAATTCTTGGCAGCCTGGATCTCAATTTAGCCTGGCCTGGCCAGGGTTTTCACTGTTCCCTTAAAGACAACACAAGCATATGACAATAGAATGAAAATCTGCATAGTTAAGAAAGAAGTTTCATGTTTTCTGCACTATAATTTAGTTGTTAAACATTTGGGTATTTTTAATAGGAAGCAATCTTTTCTGAATCTTTCATAAGAGCTCAGCTTTAGCAAAACAGACTGGACTGACAGCTTTGAATACATTTCCTGGCAAATAACATAATTAAAGAAAGCAAAGCCTTTTATTTGGGTAAACCTCACCTGTGCATTTTCTCATTGTTGTTTTCCCCCTTCTCATTTCTTTTTGCATGCAACACATTAATGCATCTGACATTACATGCATCTCAATATAACAATGCATTATTATATTCTTCCACAAACACCTCACTAGTTATATACTGTACTTGTAGTTAACATTGTAGTTTTATATTTTCCTTTCTACGATTAACTGCCTGTAATGCTTTTTCAGGAAGTCAAAAGGTAAAGCCATTTTATATACATTTAAATAAATAAAGATTACCAACTGGGCAGGGGTGGGTTTCAGGTGGTTCACGGCGGTCCCCGCGAACCAGTTAGTCGGCGAACCCGGAAGTAAGTAACTTCCGGGAACGCCGAAGGATCCACCCGCCCGCATGCGTTTCTTACCCGGTTTTGACGAGTTCTGCGCTTCCACGCATGCGCAGAACGCATACAGCGCCTGCGCGATCCTCCAGGAGCAGCTGGAGCATCGCACAGGCGCTAGTACCCATGCGTGCACTGCACGCATGCACGAGGATGCCGCCGGGCCCGTTTCAACCGAACCGGTTGGAACGGGGCGAGAAGCCCACCCCTGCAATTGGGATGCAAATTAGTAAAACCTATTTGACTAATAAGCAGAAAGAATAAAATGATATTTTTATCCCGGGCTGCATTATAAAACAGACATTAATTTTTGCATCAATTTCTAATGTTTCTAGTAATCTTTCGATTTTACAAAAAACATCAAAATCTAAAAGGGAACACTTCGCTGGTATGCATTGATCTGAATTTCTACCCCAAAATGCCCACAATATTATTTAAAAACGTGTTCATTTTCATGGTGACACTAATGGCAGATTATCGGTTCCAAGGTACTGTGCCACATTCGCAATCAAAAACAAAAATGAAATTCAATAAACGTAATCTAATTTGATACAAGAAAATGTATAAATTGCCTTGCCAAGCTCTGTATACCGCACGGGCATTTAAACCTTCTTATGTCTGATTATTTCACTGTTTGGACATGTTTGTAAATAGCTATAAAGAAAAACATTATGCACACTGCTACTAATTTTTAATGTGTAGCAGGTGGATTTTTTTTTTAAAGTGAGGAAAGTAGATTTCAAAGTCAGAACCTCTGCAGAAAAAGCCAACAATGATAAGGGCCAAAAGGGGAAGCCACTTGGTATTTAAAACGCCAAAAATTGTATCCCTGTATTAGCAGAGAGAATGTTGAATTAATAATAATGGCCTATAACTGAATTGCTAATGCATTTACAATGCAAAAAGGAGCCATAAATCTATATTCTGGACTCTTTATTTTTGTCACAAGAAAAAAAAAAGGAGCAGCAAAGGGCAGAAAATATACAATTTCCGTACTGTCAACCTTTCCAAGAACTTTATTCTAATAGTATTGTGCATGTTGATAAGTGAATAAATATTTATACCCATTATCTCTCATTTCATATATTTCTTAGGTAGGTTTCGCAATAAAAATAGATTCCTATAATTTCTATTTCTAAAAATGAATAATCACTTCAAAATACCTACTTGGGATGCCATCGCTTCCCTCTCTTTCCCAAGTAGATGTAATCAGTAGTAGATTTTACTGGAATGAAAAATTATTCATTATTGGTCATTATAGGAGGTGCCTAACCTGATTCGCAATATGTTGTTTGATTCTTCTTAAATTCTACTTGACCCTAGTCAGCGACCCAACCTCTTTGGGATACCCAAATATCTTTTAAGATAATTCACATTATTTATGCCAGTTTTATTTATTAATTAGGGTGTCAGACTGTGGATACACAGTCATGAATCTTAGTGGATGACTTTGGTCCAGTTGCTATCTCTCAACCCAGCTATCTCACAAGGTTACAGTAATGAGAATAAGAATGAAGCGTAAACCCATATAAGTTGCCATGAGCTCTCCAAAGACAAATGAGATCTCACTGAGATAAGCTAAATAATCTATTCCAGGTATTTGTTGAAATCCTTGCTATCCCTTGTACAACTTGAGGACAGAAATGTACACACCAGATCTAGACATTGCAATATCCAATGTTTACAATCTACTGCACAGAAAAGTCAGGGACTAATTTTAACATTAAGTCAGCAGAGTGTGGGGTGTGGCCTGACCCATATAATAAGAAGGAAACCCACTGCGTGCAAAAGATCTACTGAAGAACTGAAGTCAGGAACATACTGTAAAGCAAGGTTTGTGACAGTGGTGGGTTTCAAAAATTGTTCGAACCTACTCTGTGGGTGTGGCCTCCTTTGCGGGAGTGGCTTGCCACCCATGTGACCGGATGGGAGTGGCTTGCCGCCCATGTGTCCGGATATGAAGATGCCGACGACACTCGTCAGAACCACCTTAAATTACTTCACACACAGCACTGGCATGCATAAGAATAGGATGTCAACTTCTTTTTTAAAAGGCATCTTTGGTTTGCGTTAAAACAACTTCAACACACGCAATGTTCTGATTGCACCACAAACGCAGTAGTCATCCTTACCTTTCACAGAGGCACTGAGTTTTATAAATATGAGCGTGATAGTGTAGAATAATCATATCCAAGGACCAGTGGTGGGTTTCAAAAATTTTTGGAACCTCTTCTGTAGGTGTGGCCTGCTTTCCGGGTCCACTGGTGGAACCTCTTCTAACCGGTTCGGTAGATTTGATGAACCGGTTCTACCGAATAGGTGCGAACTGGTAGGAACCCACCTCTGGTTTGTGAGCTGGGAAGGCTACAGCTGATCCCTTACACAACATACAAATCAGTACTTGGTTCTGCAGCAAACTATTGTATCAATAGAAAAGGGGGGATGTAAACTTAGGATTCCAGGCTGCTATTATACATGAGATCAGAAGGGGATGGAGTGAAATTACAATTACCTGCTAGCTAATAGGTTGCTCTTCCCTTTTGGGGTTCAATACTAGTTTGCTAAGCTAGCTCTTCCAAATATTTCTCCCCTCAGTCAACCAACAACATGTCTATAAAATGGAGTAAAAGAAGGCTGAATATATGAATAATATAAAGCTCAATGGGTCCTATCATGTCTTTGCTCCTGCTTCTGTTTCTTTTGCCTTCCCATGTTTTGATCCCAATTTTCCTTCAACAGTGTAAGAAATAGGGAGGGGGGATATATTTTCTTATAAGTGCCATTGCTAGCTTAGAGCAAGTGAGCAAATTCATACTTACAAGCAGGCAAAGCAGAATGGGTTTGCCTGTCTTGGAGAAAGAGAGGAACCAGTGCAGAGCACACAAGCCAGTGGTGGGTTTCAAAAAATTTTGGAACCTCTTTTGTAGGTGTGGCCTGCTTTCCGGTCCACTGATGGAACCTCTTCTAACCAGTTTGGTAGATTTGACTACCGAACTGGTTGACAAACTGGTGCGAACCGGTAGGAACCCACCTCTGACACAAGCAGAAAACCGGAGATTAAGCACACACAAATTTTGTATTATTTGTACAGATTTTTTAGTGGTACTAAACAGAACTAGGAGCATCATTAAAACCACCTGCTGTTATGGAAGTGATGTGTGAGCCTAGGGAGTGTGACAAAGTCCAGGTCAGTAAGGATGAGAAATTGGAGGCTGATAAACAAGCAAGTTATCCTCCATCTGTTCAAAATGATGGCCTATTCCCAGTCAGTCTCAACTTGTATATATAGGTTTAATGCAGTGTTTCATATTCTCTTTTTATAATAATGTTATTAACCATTACAGTTAAAGAATGAGACAGAAAGAAAGAAAGAAATGAAGAAATGAAGGAAGGAAGGAAGGAAGGAAGGAAGGAAGGAAGGAAGGAGGGAGGGAGGGAGGGAGGGAGGAATAGAAAGTGTAAAAAAGAAAAAATAGAAAGAAAAATAGAAAAAATAAATAAGAATATAGTAAAGAAAAAGAGAAGTATATCAAAGTATATAACCAATTTTAGTAATCTCTCTTATAACACAACAAATAATCTCTTCCCATCATATATCATTTCTTATCTATTTTTTTAAAAAACCTTAAACCCATCTTGTTCAATCCTGATCAGCAAAAGTTCATTAACAGTTACCAGAGATAACAACACAGCCTATTTTAATCTATTAAAGTATCTATTTTAATCTTGACCAAACAAACCAATTTTATATTTCTTTTACTTTTGAACAATCTTGATCTTTAATCCCTTCAAAGGGGTTTAGAACTTGTATCTTTTCATTTTCTTTCTTTCTCCTTTCTCACACACTTCTTCTTCCAGACTTTAACAAGTCTCCTTCATAAACATAGGAAAATTATCCAGACCATTCTATTGATTTGTTATTTGTATATCACTTTTAATTACTAAAATATCAGATGCTTTCATTTATATATCCCATGTAGCATCTTTTTCTGTATCATTCTTGTAACCTGTCATTTTTAAGTCCACTTTCAAATCAGCCCCAGTCCTATCAAATAAAACTTGTCCCTTTTTCCATAACATTTTTCAAACGCAGTCTATCGCTAATGGCCAACACTTTTACACTTTTACTTCTGGGTCCATTCTTCAAAAACACCCTTCAACACATCCCACTCCCTAGGCTCACACATCACTTCCATAACAGCAGGTTAGCAATAGCAATAGCAGTTAGACTTATATACCGCTTCATAGGGCTTTCAGCCCTCTCTAAGCGGTTTACAGAGTCAGCATATCGCCCCCACAGTCTGGGTCCTCATTTCACCCACCTCGGAAGGAGGGAAGGCTGAGTCAACCTTGAGCCGGTGAGATTAGAACCGCTGAACTGCAGATAACAGTCAGCTGAAGTGGCCTGCAGTACTGCACCCTAACCACTGCGCCACCTCGGCTCTCGGTTGTTTTAATGATGCTCCTAGTTCTGTTTAGTACCACCAAAAAATCTCTACAAATAATACAACATTAATTGTATTATTAATTTGTGTGTGTTTAATCTCCAGTTTTCTGCTTGCGTGCTCTGCACTGGTTCCTCTCTTTCTCCAAGACAGGCAAACCCATTCTGCTTTGCCTGCTTGCAAGTATGGATTTGCTCACTTGCTCTAAGCTAGCAATGGCACTTATAAGAAAATATATCCCCCGCCCTATATTTCTTACACTGTTGAAGGAAAATTGGGATCAAAACATGGGAAGGCAAAAGAAACAGAAGAAGGAGCAGAAACATGATGGGACACATTGAGCTTTATATTTCTGTAGAGGAATTGCAAAGAGTTACTATATTTGCAAGTTCTTCATTCCATGGCAGATGTCAGAGTCATCTTCATTTCACCATTTCTTTCCCAAGAAGTTCTGATATTTCTTATTCCTTTTATGTGTCCCTCCTTTTGGGCCTTCAAGACTAACTTCAAGTTCAGTAACCAATGCAGCACTTTTAAATTACTTATGTGCTTCCCAGGAGAATTCATATAAACGTATTCACCATTCAATTATTTGTGCATCAAATACTGACTTGCATGTGGAATAGCAATAGCAATAGCAGTTAGACTTATATACCGCTTCATAGGGCTTTCAGCCCTCTCTAAGCGGTTTACAGAGTCAGCATATTGCCCCCAACAATCCGGGTCCTCATTTCACCCACCTCAGAAGGATGAAAGGCTGAGTCAACCTTGAGCCGGTGAGATTAGAACCGCTGAACTGCAGATAACAGTCAGCTGAAGTGGCCTGCGGTACTGCACTCTAAGCACTGCGCCACCTCAGCTCTTAGAATATAATATAGTGTAATATAGCAATAGCAATAGCAGTTAGACTTATATACTGCTTCATAGGGCTTTCAGCCCTCTCTAAGCGGTTTACAGAGTCAGCATATTGCCCCCAACAACAATCCGGGTCCTCATTTTACCCACCTCGGAAGGATGGCAGGCTGAGTCAACCCTGAGCCGGTGAGATTTGAACAGCTGAACTGCAGAACTGCAGTCAGCTGAAGTAGCCTGCAGTGCTGCATTTAACCACTGCGCCACTTCGGCTAACAGCCAATCATACAAAAAAAAAATCAAGAACTAATTTCACATTACAATAAATTTACATTTCACATTCACATTTCGTATGAGCCATTCATATAGTTTATCAGTAGATAAGATACTCAAACGTTTTGCTTCTAGCAAAGGAGGTTGGATTCATGTTTGCTAGTTAGCACTTCATGCAGCAATCAATAACAAATGAACATTTATGTGTAAAGTGAACTTCACCTACTTCTGTTAGTAAACATCTAATGATATTTACCAGCATTGATTCTGATCAAATTCCATTCACTGCAAAATCTTTTCAACAAATAGTGAGTGGGTTTTTTTTTTATTATTATTTCATCTGGGGTTTTGAAGGACTAAAGCCAACGTTATCATCTCAAAATGCCTCAGATAGAATGTCACTTTTACCAGTTGTCCTTTTAAGATGAGAGGCATTAAAAGAGCCGAACAAAATGTTGAAAATAACAAGGAAATTAAAAATGAGTGTGAGTACTGAATAAAGGTGTTTTGCTAATGAACGCTGAACAATGTGAAAGGCAACGTGATTCATTAAAGGAATGAGGGAAAACACTTTATGCATATCTCAAATGATGCCCAGAGAATAGTCATGTCATCTCATACTTGAGTTATTGTACTTTACTCTAGATGAGGATCAGTGGTGAGTTTCAAATATTTGAGCCTACTCTGTGGGTGTGGCCTCCTTTGTGGGAGTGGCTTGCCACCCATGTGACCGAATGGGAGTGGCTTGCCGCCTATATGACCGGATATGAAGATGCCGACAACACTTGTCAGAACCACCTTAAATTACCTCACACACAGCACTGGCATGGATAAGAATAGGATGTAAACTTCTTTTTTAAAAGGCATCTTTGGTTTGCGTTAAAACAACTTCAACACACTCAATGTTCTGATTGCACCACAAACACAGTAGTCATCCTTACCTTTCACAGAGGCACTGTGTTTTATAAATATGAGTGTGATAGTGTAGAATAATCATATCCAAGGACCAGTGGTGGGTTTCAAAAAAAATTGGAACCTCTTCTGTAGGTGTGGCCTGCTTTCCGGGTCCACTGGTGGAACCTCTTCTAACCGGTTTGGTAGATTTGACGAACCGGTTCTACCGAATAGGTGCAAACTGGTAGGAACCCACCTCTGATGAGGATCTTCTAGAAGTCCACCCAAAAACTGTATCTGATCCAAAGTGCAGCAGCCCTCATACGGGATCTTGGTATTATCTCATTAACCACTTAGCTGGTTACTGCTGGATTTCAATTCAAGGTGCTTATATAGCTGAAGTGCGTATCTATAGGACTACATTTTCCAGACAGATTCTGCCCCCAATAGTAATAGCAATAGCACTTAGACCTATATACTGCTTCACAGTGCTTTACAGCCCTCTCCAAAAGGTTTAGAGTCAGCATATTGCCTCCAACAATCCGCGGCCTTATTTTACCCACCTCAGAAGGATGGAAGGCTGAGTCAAACTTGAGCCGGTGAGACTCAAACTGCCAAACTGCTGGCAGCCGATAGAGAGCAGAAGAAGCCTGCAATACTGCGTTCTAACCATTGCACCACCATGGAGTCCAAATGCCAAGCTGGTCACAAAAATTTAGTTTAATCTAGTGGTTAAGACACCAGGCTAAAAACCAAGAGTCTATAAATTCTAGTGCCACCGTATTTATGTATTTATTTATTGTCCTAAACAGATAAAAAAAATTAAAAACCCTTTGTACTGGCCACACCCACCCATGTCTGAATAATTTCTTAGCTGGAAAACTTCAGCATATTTCCGGGGAACTGCCTTTGAAAACAAGTTGGAAAGCTTTGATTCCTGCAAAGATGGACCCCAGGATGTTGCCAACTATAGTGCACTCAGACAGAATATCACTGGTTTTAAAGGGTTTGCACAATTTTTCGGTTTGTTTCCAAACCCAATTTGAAAGGCCGGTTTTTAGCTTCAAAGTTCAAATGAAGCGGAGATCAATTAGGAAAGGCAAATGGCTCTGGCAATCTCTTTTGGAAAACCTTCTCAAAGCAGGTCGTTTTGATGCCAGCATTCTCACTTTTTCGGGTGCAGTGCAAAAATGTTTTGATTGATGCAGATGGTGAAAAGGTAAATCTGAAAACCAGCAAGCTTTTATCTGTCATCTGTATTCTACTGGTGTAGAGAGTGGTATCGCAGTGCTGGTGTCCTGTTGTGGCATCTCTTAAAAAGGATATCAAACACATGAATATATTTAAGTAAGTCAAGAATCCGTATATCCTGGCAGAGCAGAGAATATCTGTATTTGGTGGCTTTCTTTTTTAAACTAGCACATAGTGTTTTATCTGTCACTTCCACTGACTTTCATTACAAGTTCTACTCCTGTAAATAAGGACAACATTTGACTTCCTGAGTGACATGATGTTCAGAACCAATCAATGTGTCTTACACCTGAATTGTTTCCCCATCATTAGCAACACCAAGGCTCATTTGCAATTTTTACCCAGATTGAGCTCACCGGAGAGGAAAGAAGGCCCAGCGTGACAGACACTGCCTGCAGTTCTCAACCTGCTTATTTGTCACAGGTTTACCCTGGGTGAACAATTTCTGAATCAAAGTCCCTCTTGTAAAATAAAAAAGGTAATTTTGACAACATTGTTCTGATGATCCTATTAAAATCTGTCACATCTGGGTTGAAGGTAGAGAGTATGGAGGTTATGCATGGTCCCCATTTTGTTAAACAGAAAGTGGTAATGATGGGTTCCACCACAAAATAGAAGCAGAAGGCATGCAACTAGTCCACATTAAGAAATGTGAATGTTGAAAATGCTATGAATCTGGGACTTCGCCCATTATTAGGGTATAAACTTTTCAGACGTCTAATCCACTTTAGCAGACAACAGCATTTATGAACTCTGCCCCATAATAAACTTGTTAACCCCTGAGATGTCACAGGACCCTTGTTAACCCTTAAGAGCCGAGGTGGCGCAGTGGTTAAATGCAGCACTGCAGGCTACTTCAGCTGACTGCAGTTCGGCTGTTCAAATCTCACCGGCTCAGGGTTGACTCAGCCTTCCATCCTTCCGAGGTGGGTAAAATGAGGACCCGGATTGTTGTTGGGGGCAATATGCTGACTCTGTAAACCGCTTAGAGAGGGCTGAAAGCCCTATGAAGCGGTATATAAGTCTAACTGCTATTGCTATTGCTAGGTTTTTGCTTTTGCTCTGACAAATTAATTCAGCTGCTCCTCCAGAAACGATCTCTGTGGCAAAGCTAAACATACTTAGCTTGTCTCCCATTTAAAGCCCTGATTTAAAGCCCCGATTTAAAACCCACGAAAGGATCCATCTCACATAAACAACTTTATCATTCCTGTATAAAGAAATAAAACAAGAGGATCAAACCGTCTTAGTGTGCTTTTTTTTAAAATCTTAAGGATGAATCAGAATGAAATAACTATATTTTTAGAACCATCTTAGGCAGAGTTTCTCTTTTTCTTTTTCTTTTTCCTCGTTGCAATCCCAGACACATAAGCACAGGTTGGGGAGGACAAGTGGAATAAATAAATAAATAAATAAAAAAGAATCCTGTAACCAAAATTAAAACATAATAATGCGTAGAGAAAATCCACAGAGAGTTTTCAAATCACATTTTGCCCTTACTGAACAGCTTTCCTTTCAGCAGCTGTTGTATGACACAAGGCTGTCGCTACCATGAATACGTAAGTGAATAGTGCAGCTATAATAGTAAAGAGTATTGAGTTAAGGCCCAGAGTAGTAACCAGTGGCTAAAACAGAAATACAATCTGACTGCATAAAAACGCATTTTATATCCCTGAATATTCCACTCTGCAAGCTAGGGGGAAAAAAAGTACATGTGCCAACTGTGATCATAACCTTCATTTTCTCTACTCCCGAACATATGAAAAGCTATAATTCCCTGGTTTGCTATTCGCATGAGCTTCCCTATTCTTTCTAAGAATATCTTTTGAAAACAATACACACAGAGCTATTTACTTCTATCAGATGTGTCTAATGGGGTTCTCTTCAGAACAATTGGCGGTCTGCATTTTTCAAACCGAAAAGACTGGTTCTCGGCTGCCTTTTTCCTCCCCACGTTTCTTCTCCTTTGCAAAGACCAGAAATTAAACATGCCAGAGGTAAAAGAATTCTACTTCGGAGGAATCATCATCTGTAGGAAAGGGGTTTCACCAGAGGTGGGCTTCAAAAACTTTAGCAAGGGCTTCTCTGCCCGGTTGCTGGGTGGCCGTGGGCGTGGCCATGGTGGGTGTGGCCATGGTGGGTGTGGCCTAGACAGCCTGCACCATGGTTGGGGGCGGGAGCCGTTTTTGCCCTTCCCAGGCTCTGGAGGCTTTCTTTGAGCCTCGGGGGGGGGGGGCAAAAACAGCCTCCACAGGCTCCGGATACAACTTGTTTAGGACCTGGTTACCTGAGAGACCGCCTCCTGCCATTTATCTCCCAAAGACCGATTAGATCACACAGATTGGGCGTCTTCTGGGTACCATCAGCGGGTCAATGTCAGGTGGCAACCCCCCAGGGGAGGGCCTTCTCTGTTGCTGCCCCAGCCCTATGGAATGATCTCCCCGTAGAGATCCGGACCCTCACTACTCTTCCGGCCTTCCGTAAAACCACTAAGACCTGGCTGTTCCGGCAGGCCTGGGGCTGTTGATCAGCATCCAGCCCCATTTTAAGTGTATGTATGTTGTGTAATTTTAAAATAATTATATTTCTATTTTTAATTTTATATTCCCTTGTTTGTCTGTAAGCCACCCAGAGTCCCCTGGGAGTGGGCGGCATACAAATACCAATAAACTTCCAAACTTCCAAATTTCCAAAGCAGCAAATATACTTTTTCCACCTGCTATTTTCCCCACATGAAAAACCCTGTGAAGTGGGTTGAACTGAGAGAGCGAGAGTGACTGGCCCAAGGTCACCCAGCCAGCTTCATGCCTAAAGTGGGACTAGAACTCTCCATCTCCTGTTTCTAGGCCAGCACCTTCACCACTACACTAAACTGGCTTCACATCCACTTCTGGTGTGTTCACTGTACCGACCAGTGATACTTTAAAGAAGCTGTGCCTTTTCTTGGTCTTGCATGGTAATCAAGTCCATGTAAGATCCAAATCATCTTTCTGTTTCAGGATTAACATGTACACACCTCTATACATGACTCAACATACCTCTACTATATCCACTTTTGCTTTCAGTCCACATTCATATTCCCAGTGCTCTCTCTCCTCTTGTTCCACCACACATCCTTCTGATGTGTTTGAATTTGCATTCAATTTCCTTTTTATGCTTTTAACCTAACACAAGTCTCACTTCCACCAAACAGAAGCCTCTGTGCCTGATAATTAGAAAATATGTGCCATAGAACAGGAGTAAGTATAAATGTTGTAAAACAAATGAATCAATAAGCAGAAAAGTTTGCTTTTTTTTAACAAGCCTTCTTTACCTTGTATGCTATCCAGGATCCTTCTACCAAAATGCGCATGTCTTAAAATTTTACCATCTTTAACAATATATTTACCAAATTTTGTGTACACCAAATTATATGTACAGTTTGCAATCATTCACTCTGATTTCCTTGTTAAACATAGCTACTTTGGCCTTTTGATGCGTATACTGTATTTTCCGACCTAAACTTCTCATTGCATCATACAATCTATATAACATGTGCTGCAAATCATTGGACATCTCAGCCACCATTATGGCATCATCTTCACCTACAACCATGTACACTATCACTCCCAAGACAACACCCCTCTAACATCACAACAACAAAAATCCTATATTTATATCCATATATATATATATATATATATATATATATATATATATATATATATATATATATATATATATATATATATACTTAAAGTCACAACCCCTGGTATGCCCAATTATGGGAGGAAGGTCACACTTCCACTCTCTGTCATTAGGCTCGTCACAAGAAACCATCCAGACAGAAACCCAATATTTTTTACTGTTGCCTTTTTGTTACATTTGTTATATTTATGCTGATAAATAAATAAAGGGAGACTAGTATAGATCTATTTCAAGCTATTTAGCTCTCATCAGCTAGCCATACCCATGTTTGGGTATATATATATATATATATATACACACACACCCAAAAGATATTTTAAATCATCATATTGATTCAACTAAGCATTCCTTTATTCCAGGGGTGGGTTTCTCCCGGTTCCCACCAGTATGCCAGAACCGGTTCGTGAAATTTAGCGTAACATTTGGAACCTTTCCAAAAGGAAGGAAGGAAGGAAGGAAGGAAGGAAGGAATGGAGGGAGAGTGAGAGAAAAAAGAGAGACAAAGATAGAGAAAAAAAGAAAAAGGAAGTGGGAGAGAGAGAAGAAAGAAAGAAAGAAAGAAAGAAAGAAAGAAAGAAAGAAAGAAAGAAAGAAAGAAAGAGGGGAGAGAGACAAAAGGAAGGGAGGAAGGAAAGAGAGAGAGAGAGAGAGAGAGAAGGAAAAAGAAAGAGAACTTATGATCACAATTGAGCCCAAAATTTTGGTTGCTAAGCAAGAGCATTGTTAAGTGAGTTTCACAACATTTTCCAAGTTGGCCACACCCACCCAGTCACACGCCCACCAACCACGCCCACCCAGTCACATGACCACTGAGCCACTCCCCAAAAACAGGCCACACCTACAGAATAGGTTCTAAAAATTTTGAAACCCACCCCTGCTTTATTCCCATTCATGCTTTATTTCATATCCCATTCTTATTATATTCAGCAACAATCAAGCTTTAATTCCGTAGTGTTGCAAAACATCCTAAATTCAAGCCTCTCTAGTTTATCATGTGCTTTCTCTTAACTGTCTAATAGCCTTACTTTCTCTCACTTACACATTTCTTAATGACCTGTTGAATATCAAAAACCTGCCTGGCCTAAAGCCATAACCTGCATCCCAAGATGTGTTTCTTTTTATATCTCAAATCTCTTTTTATCAAATTTCCGCCAATTCCACATTTCTGGGAATGTGGGATTGTCACATTTTTGTGACAATTCCACATTTTTGTCAGTGTTCCACTTTCACAGGAATATATAATAAACTAACCGCTTGCAGAATCTGCACTGATTCTTGCTACCTTTGTATAGGAAAACAGTATCAGAATTTTTCTAACTATCAAGCACAGAGGCAAACCACACAAGCAGATTTTATAATGTTACACAGTACCAGTAAGTAAATCCCACCTATATTTTCACTCCCCCCCCCACAGTTATACCCTCTACTATTTTTCAACATTCTTGTTGCTTGTATGACTTCCTTTTCACTCACTTTTTTTTTCTTGGAAACTAACATCCTTTCCTTGGGCATTTGGGACATTAATTGATCTTCCTGCCTGGAGGGCTGAAATATAAATGATTCCTAATTGCCTATTTAATTTTCCAATTTCCAATTTTAATAGATTTGTACGCAGCCAAATCCCGAAGGACTCCGGGCGGCTTACATAAAACAGTTTAAAGTATTTTTAAAAGTTTAAAATACAGGACAGAAACAAATTAAAAGAAGGACACAACATGCACTCGATCTTAATGGGGCTGAAGGTCAATCCAGATCAACAGCCCCAGGCCTGCCAGAACAGCCAGGTCTTAACAGACTTACGGAAGGCCGAGAGAGTGGGGAGGGTCCGGATCTCAGGGGGTAGATCGTTCCAAAGGGCCGGGGCAGCTACAGAGAAGGCCCTCCCCCGAGGAGTCGCCAGATGACACTGCGTAGTCGACGGTACTCGGAGAAGGCCCGCCCTGTGCGATCTTATTGGGCGCTAGGAGGTATGTTGCAGGAGGCGGTCATGGAGATATCCAGGTCCTAGGCCTGTTATTGTTTCTTTTAAATGTGTTGTTTGCTTGTTCCTTTTGGGTTGTACACCACAGAGTCCTAACTGAGTTGGGGGTTCCATTTACATTTCTGAAATAAAGATACATTTTGAGCATTAATTTCCAATCCACTCTTCAACATGTCTCTCTCATTCCCTACAAATCTCTACAGTGTCTGTTCCAGTATTCCCTCACTTCAGTTTCACCCAAATTATTGCATCATTTAAAAAAAGAATTTCGTTTACTTTGATAGAAATTTCTTATTCAGACCTATTCACCGTTTCAATAACAATTTTCATCAACATTTGCATCTCCTCTGCTTCTAAGCTGTTCTTTCCCCTCTGTTCATTATGCAGTATCTTTCTCTCATTCACATTTTCTGCAGTCCTTCTCCTAAATGCATTTTTTTCATCCAAAGCCTCCTCATCAAGTACCCTTTTTCATACTGTCTATTAGTTTAGCTGCATATTAAGCAGATGTGGGTTCCTACCAGTTCGCACCTATTCGGTAGAACCAGTTCGTCAAATCTACCGAACCGGTTAGAAGAGGTTCCACCAGTGGACCCGGAAAACAGGCCACACCTACAGAAGAGGTTCCAAATTTTTTTGAAACCCACCACTGGTCCTTGGATATGATTATTCTACACTCTCATGCTCCTATTTATAAAACTCAGTGCCTCTGTGAAAGGTAAGGATGACTACTGCGTTTGTGGTGCAATCAGAACATTGCGTGTGTTGAAGTTGTTTTAACGCAAACCAAAGATGCCTTTTAAAAAACAAGTTTACATCATATTCTTATGCCTGCCAGTGCTGTGTGTGAGGTAATTTAAGGTGGTTCTGACAAGTGTTGTCGGCATCTTCATATCAGGTCACATGGGCGGCAAGCCACTCCCATCCAGTCACATGGGCAGCAAGCCACTCCCACAAAAGAGGCCACACCCACAGAGTAGGTTCGAACAATTTTTGAAACCCACCACTGATATTAAGTAATATAATTCTTTTTCCTCTGTTCCAAGCGACTTCCAAATTCTCTTTCTTACATTCACTTTTCCTTCCTTCTCTTAGAAAATAAATCTGTCTTCCAATACTGTTCCTACAGGTCTTGTACTTCCTTTTCCTGCAATTTCTTCTATTTCACATCCCTTCTTTCCTTGTCTTCTGGGTCACTTTTCTCCAAGATCCATACTTGACACTACCAAAAAAAAGTCTGTCTTACAATTATAAATGTATCATTCATTAATTCTCTAAATTTTAATTTTAAAATGTCACATCAATACCATTAGATGTATATTCATCTCTGTTTCCACCATCATCCCCATTCATAACACCAAGTGTCTCCAATCTACAGATTTCTATTTCATATGCACCCACTATAACTCAAATAACATTAAATCACACTTTAAATACACATTTTTATCTTTTCTGTTCATAATTAAATCTGCATTTCACCTTGTGCATGTATTCATTAACTGTATCCCAGAAGATCAGAGCACCTTCATTTACATCAGACATATCCTTCACCTTTGTTTTAGTTTCAAACACAACATTCTCTTTCTTTCACTCTCTTTCTCTCTCCCTCTCTCTCATTCATTTTATTAATCCATGCCCTTTAGCCTTCTTATATTCTGATGTATAGTCATACATACTGACATTATAGACCACAGAGAACCATAATTATTATCTTCCATTATCCATTATGATCTTCATGTAAGGAAGATATAGACTAATTTACAAGTCTTAATCATACCCTAAAGGGCTTGATGGAACAGGGGTTAAAGAAGCTGGCCTTGTGATAATCCATGTTCAAGATCAGGGATGGGTTCCTGCCAGTCCTAACCTCTTCTATAGAAGAGGTTCCACAAATCTACAGTGCCAGTTAGAACCAGTTCCATCTCCCTCCCCCCGCCGGTCCGCACATCATCAAGATTAAAAGCGAGACGAGGAATTCTGGGAGTTGAAGTCCAGAAGTCTTAAAGCTGTCAAGTTTGAACACCCCTGGAGTTTTTTTTCTAAAGGGTTAGGGTTGCAAGGGTCTTGTAACTTGACAGCGCTAAGACTTGCATGCTTCAAATGCCAAAGTTCCTGAGCCAACATTTTGGTTGCTAAGCAAGAGTGTTACTAAGTGAGTTTCACCACATTTTACAAGTTGGCCATCCCCACCCATCACATGGCCGGCAAGCCACTCCCACCCAGTCACATGGCCGGCAAGCCACCCCCACCCAGTCACATGGCCGACAAGCCACTCCCCACCCATCACATGGCTAGCAAGCCACTCCCACCCGGTCACATGGCTGGCAAGCCACTCCCACAAAGCAGGCCACACCTACAGAAGAGGTTCTAAAAAAAATTGAAACCCACCACTGTTCAAGACCCAAGTTTCATGCAATGGGGGGAGCTCCCATTACTTACCACCGTTCCTGCCCACCTAGCAGTTCGAAAGCAGGCAAATGCAAGTAGATTAATAGATAACAGTTCGGTGGGAAAGGTAACAGCATTCTGTGAGCCTTTTGTGCGCAGCCATGCTGGCTACGTGACCACAGAAATCATCTTCAGACAACATTGG
Source organism: Thamnophis elegans (assembly GCF_009769535.1). NCBI lineage: Eukaryota > Metazoa > Chordata > Lepidosauria > Squamata > Natricidae > Thamnophis > Thamnophis elegans. The sequence continues at coordinate 8,689,181 of NC_045545.1, read as the reverse complement.
CTCCTTTGGCCAAGAAACGGAGATGAGCACTGAGCCTTTATCTTTTTAGTCGTATCCATGCTACATAAAGCAATCTTTACTACTGGTGAGGAAAATATCAAATTAGTTTGTTATATTTAACTAAGAGTCACAAGATCACCGAAAGCCCATACATGTTCATGCTATTCTATGCATGCTTGATCTCTAATATGGAAAAAAAAAACCTTGCAAGGCAGAATATTTTTGCCATTTTCCAGCCGTTGGGAGTTAAAAGCACAGTACTGAGACATAGTCAGAATCTTTGCTTAAACATAATTTATTAAAATAAACCCCATTTGGCTACATTTATCCAATAGGCTAAGTCTACGTTGTGGTTTGCGAAACAATACAGTACTGGTTTCCCCTAATATACCAAATCGAGCCCAAGCAAACCATACTGTGGCTTAGTAAGATGTGGGAAGCTGCACTATAATATGGATCCTGAAATAGATTATTCCTACTCAGAAATCACTCCCTTACATAGGTTCACTTGAAATCTGCCCTCACCACAATGATCAGCTCTTTGCAAATTATCAATTATGCCTCCAAAAGTTCTCAAACTCCCGTGTTTCCTTTCATGTTTCCTACTAAGAGTTTCGTTCCATCATCTGAAGAACTAAATACCGAAGGAGATGAAGGAGAAAATGTACATGTTAGTAGGGCTTTAATTTCATCCACTGTGGTGTCATTTATGTGAATTCCATGTTGCTGTTGTTCATTCTAGACAGGAAAAGGCAAGATAGCAATAGCAATAGCAGTTAGACTTATATACCACTTCATAGGGCTTTCAGCCCTCTCTAAGCGGTTTACAGAGTCAGCATATCGTCCCCCACAGTCTGGGTCCTCATTTCACCCACCTCGGAAGGATGGAAGGCTGAGTCAACCTTGAGCCGGTGAGATTAGAACCGCTGAACTGCAGATAACAGTCAGCTGAAGTGGCCTGCAGTACTGCACCCTAACCACTGTGCCACCTCGGCTCTTTTTGACATGCTCTGCTTGACTTTAAGTACAAGAACCCAGTAAACTCAGTATTTGCCCACTGAGATCTTTTCATAAACAAACTGGAGTGGATCTAATCCAGGTCCTAACTGGAAGCCTCTTGTTCAATTCTGGAGCTGACCGGAAGTTCTGTTCCCCCACCATAGAGTCTCCTCCTAGCGTGGTGTCCTTTTTCCTGTCATAACTAAAAGTCCCTATCAATTGTGGAGTCAACTGGAAAACCCGCTGCTTGCCATAGAGTCTTCTCCTGGCGCACTGTGCTTCTCCGCATCCCCACCAACCAGAACCTCCTCTCAAAATTGTAACCAGCGACAGGGAGCCACAGCAGAGGGATGAAAGAGCCACATGCGGCTCCGGAGCTGCGGGTTGCTGACCCCTGATCTAGCCAAATACTGTGACATTCTGAACAAGGTTCTTGGAGGTCCCTTCCTACACTGTTATTCTGTATTCTATCTTATCCACTGGTTCTCACATAAGATAATGCATTGCAATATGGGACTTTTGGAGATGTGAGGATGAACCTCAGATTAAACAATGGTCAGACAAGCAGTAGCTGTGTCTGTAGAAGGAAGGAGGCTTGGCAAATATCTCAGAAGGAACCAGCCCTCGTGTCTCTAGGATTGTAAATGTGACTGGGGAATGATGCACCTCCAGATTGCAAGACTCTATTAACCTAACCTCACAATAAAATTAGAACTAGTACTTCTAGGACTGCTTCTTGCCTAGACTACCTCATAGAGCTGACCAATGTTATGATCTACTGTACATCAGCCTCCATACCTGTGCCCTCCAGATAAGACTACCAACATGAATAACAGAGTAACAGAGTTGGAAGGGACCTTGGATGTCTTCTAGTCCAACCCCCTGCTCAAGCAGGAAGCTCCATACCACTTCAGACAAATGATTGTCCAATCTTTTCTTAAAAACCTCTAGTGTTGGAGCACTTACAACTTCTGGAGGCAAGTTGTTTCACTGATTCATTGTTATAATTGTCAAGAAATTTCTCCTTAATTCTAGGTTAGTTCTCTCCTTGGTTAGTTTATATCCATTGCTTCTTGTCCTGCTTTTAGGTGCTTTAGAGCATAGCTTGGCCCTCTCTATTTTGTGGCAGATCCTTAGATATTGGAACGGTGCTATCTTGTCATTAAATTAGACATACCCAATTCCTGCAACCATTCTTCATATGTTTTAGTCTCCAGTTCCCTAATCATCTTTGTTGCTCTTCTCTGTACTCTTTCTAGAGTCTCAACTTCCTTTTTCATATCTTGGAGACCAAAACTGGATGCAATATTCCAAGTGTGGCCTTATCAGGGCATTATAAAGTGGTATTGCATGACCATATGATTTGTGGTCACGCTGGTTGGGAATTCTGGTGATTGTAATTCAACAGAGAGGTGATGGAAATCAGTCTCTCTTTTTGCCACTGTCAGTGGGCCTCTCTGTCCTTTTCCTCTATAAGCTATTCCACCAAAAATATGGGTGGGAAACAAGAGGAGGCTATTCTTCCTGTCTAATTCTATTTTATTCCCTCATTGGAAGAAAGCATGTGAACATGGAATGACAGCAAAGAAAGAAAAACAAGGCTGCAGTGAAAGAAATCAGGAATGGAGCCATTGCCATGATTCAGTTCTGAACAAATGCCTTAACATCACAGGTGGGTTCTCTTCTGGCCCCCACTTAGCCTGTTCCAAAACTACAGTCACACAAACTTGGCAAAAGAAAGCCTTTATCAGTCCCGGCTCATGCTGGCTGCGAGCCTAAAATAAACATAGATAAAATCTCTGGCAACAAGGGTTACGCAGCAGAATGCAGAAACAAAACTCTTACAGCACCAGGTTTTCAGGAAGCAAAATCACTTATCCAAGTGTCTCACAAACTCAAACAGGAACAGAAATGAATTCTCCATAAATGAACGACGTTGACTTCTGCAACCAGGCCGTGGCACCGTCCTTTTATCTCCAGAAGACAACACTAATGAGCCCCAGCTGCATTGTTAGTCCTGCATCCCGACTCAACTCACAGCAAACATCTGCTGAGTCACAATAGGTTCCTATCGGTTCGCACCGGTTCGGTAGAACCGGTTCGTCAAATCTACCGAACCGGTTAGAAGAGATTCCACCAGGGGACCCGGAAAGCAGGCCACACCTGCAGAAGAGGTTCCAAAAAAATTTGGAACCCACCGCTGCTTAACATGCTGACCCTCAACCCATTTCTTTCTCCCTCCTCCGCCCCATGGCTTCTCACAATGGAGAGAGATTTCTTGCCAGTTTTTCTTTTTTAAGAAAAAGGTCCATGTTCTCCAGATGTGAACCCTCCATAGTCGAGCTTAGACAGTCAGCTGCTAAGGTTTTAACAGAGATTCCGCTTGGAATCCTGGAACATAATAATAAAAAGCAGACAAGCAGAAGTAGTAAATTGGTACCTTCCAGCTAAGTGAGAAGCCTTGCAGTCTCTCCTTAATTCAGCTCTGTCTACTAGAGAAAAAAACAAATCAATTCTGCCTTCGTTTGCTCTTCTTTAAGCTCCCCGAAGGAATTACAGCTCATGCATACACAAGTGCAAAAGTCTTGTGTTGCACAAAGTTAAATCACAGAATGGAATAATTTCAGGTTTATTCCCAGGCACCAGTCCAATAGTATTTAACATTCAAATGCCAAAGAAACTTCTGCTGCTCAAGGGAGACTCACAATTTTATTGTGGCATAAGCTTTTGTAAACTCATGTCCAGTCTGTCATGTGAACAAAATCATATCCAAAATTGGCAGGTATAATGTATAAAGAGGAACAGTGAAACAAACCAAAGGGAACTGAAGATTCATGGAATAAAAGGCTCAACAATAATCAAATCACATTTACGTGCAGTTTATCATTTTAAAAATCTATACTACAGTATGTTTCTCAATATTTTAAGCTATTCATTATAGAACAACCTACTGCTTTTAGGGGACGATAGAATTTCCAAGAGAATGAAACTTTTGCAAGCAACAATATATACACTCTCCACAGTTAGGGTCATTGGTAGAAGTTATAAATAAATAAATCAGAACCAAGCAATGGGTTCCTCTTGGCAGAATGCATAGGATTGCCAAAAGAAAATAGGGAAGGCAAGTTATGTAAATGTTGCCTTGGTTCAGAGGTGGGTTCCTACCAGTTCGCACCTATTCGGTAGAACCGGTTCGTCAAATCTACCGAACTGGTTAGAAGAGGTTCCACCAGTGGACCCGGAAAGCAGGCCACACCTACAGAAGAGGTTCCAAATTTTTTTTGAAACCCACCACTGGTCCTTGGATATGATTATTCTACACTATCGTGCTCATATTTATAAAACTCAGTGCCTCTGTGAAAGGTAAGGATGACTACTGCGTTTGTGGTGCAATCAGAACATTGCGTGTGTTGAAGTTGTTTTAACGCAAACCAAAGATGCCTTTTAAAAAACAAGTTTACATCCTATTCTTATGCAGGCCAGTGCTGTGTGTGAGGTAATTTAAGGTGGTTCTGACAAGTGTCGTCGGCATCTTCATATCCGGTCACATGGGCGGCAAGCCACTCCCATCCGGTCACATGGGCGGCAAGCCACTCCCACAAAGGACGCCACACCCACAGAGTAGGTTCAAACAATGTTTGAAACCCACCACTGCCTTGGTTGATGCTCCTGAACACAAATTAATAGCTGCTGAAGATGATAATAGTAACAGGCATTATAGGGCAGCTAAATATAGGGCATTTTCCATCTGTATCTCTTTAGTATTTCATTCTATCATTCCTAAGGGTGTTTTTTCCCCTCTATCTACAAATATATGGATAGCACCTAACTGTAAAGTTAGGATACCACTTCAAGCTTCTCTGATGAAGATGGCTATATAGTCCACAACTACCAAAAACAAGATGGTGTTTTTAGGGTGCCACCAGATACCCCTTTGCTTCCCATGACTTTGAAAAACTCAGTCAATCCTAGTGCAACTATTCATGTACCTGATTAAATCACATTCTTGGAAGGGAAGGGAAGAGGTTGACCAGCATCAAAGTGGATGGACTCGTGCGGCAAAGGAGCACACATTAGAAGGCCTGATAGACCAGGTTAGGACAAATCATTATGGAGAAAATCTATGTGGTCACTAGAAGCCGAAAATGATTTGATGAAAATTACGAAAATGACTTAAAGTTTAAAGTTTAATAGCATTTGTATGCCGCCCAATCTCGTGGGACTCCGGGCGGCTAAGAATACAAATCGAAAAGAATAGAAGGAAAGAAAAGATAGATTTAAAAACACACCGCGCACTCCATTCCAAGTGGGGCTGGACCATATTTTGGGGTCGACAGCCCCAGGCCTGCCAGAACAGCCAGGTTTTAGTGGCCTTACGGAAGGCCGAGAGAGTGGGAAGGGTCTGGATCTCTGCAGGGAGATCATTCCACAGGGCCGGAGCAGCTACAGAGAAAGACCTACCCTGAGTAGTTGCCAACCGGCATTGCCCGGTCGACGGTACCCGGAGGAGGCCCAATCTGTGTGATCTTATAGGTCGTTGGGAGGTATGTGGCAGGAGGCGATCCCGTAGGTATCCAGGTCCTAAGCCATGTAGGGCTTTAAAGATAACGACCAGCACCTTGAAGCGCATTCGGAGACCGATGGGAAGCCAGTGCAGCTCGCGGAGGATAGGTGTAACATGGGTGTACCTGGGTACACCCAATATCGCTCGCGCGATTTAATCAATTGACCAAATCAGATTCCACACATTTTGCAAATCAGAGAGTGTTATTAGAGAGAAGAAGGAGGACAAGCAGAGGCCTTCTCCCAGGGAAGGAATGATGGGTTCAGATCATACTGTATAGAGCAGTGTTGGGGAACTTTTTCAACAGAGTGCCAAAACGGGAACATTCACGCAGAGGGGGGAGCGCCGGAAACCGGAAGAGCAGCTCCTTGGTGTGCATCAGTGGTGGGGTTCAAATAATTTAACAACCGGTTCTCTGCCCTAATGATTTCTTCCAACAACCAGTTCACTAAACTGCTTAGAAAGTTATCAACTGGTTCTCCCGAAGTGGTGCGAACTGGCTGAATCCCACCACTGGTGTGCATGCACAGGAACACCGAAAACTAGAAGACCAGTTCCCTGACATGAATGCATGCGCCAGGAAGCTGAGTATCTACTTTTTGGCATGCGCATGCATACCGGTCACCTGGTATTCCAGTTTCTGGCATGCATACGTGCACAAAGACGAGTTGGCCGGGGCACATGCTCCTGCGTGTGCCAGCCAGCAGGTCCTCACGCACAGGGGAGCACTGGAAACCCGGAAGAACAGTTCCCTGGCGCACCTGAGCACACTAGGGAGCTGAGCGTTGCTGGAAACCAGAAGAGCAATGGGCAACAACTGGTGTGCCCGGAGAGATGGCTCTGCGTGCCACTTCTGGCATGTATGCCCTAGGTTTGCCATCACAGCTCTAGAGTATAGAGCCCAGGGCTTTTTTAATTGTTTTGAAATAATATTGCTTGTTAATTTACAATTGTTTGTGCAATCTGTAAACTGCTTTAGAAGGCTTGCTGCCCTGAAAGGAGGGGTATAAATAGTTGTAATTAATACATAATATATCATAATAAATTATACTTTTCGATGTGCAGTGGGAAGTGTACGTCACGGGCAGAATACCTGAGATTGATGAACAGAAAGGAGGCAGGTTTTATTTCAGGAAAAAAAATGGATGCTTTCCACAATTAAACCTAAGATTTCAAGGGAATATGGAGCTGCACAACAGGATTGTTTATTCCAGTTGCCAGTTTATAAAACCAAAACAGATGGATAATTCTGATATGAGTGCTATTTTTATCCAGGCTCCTGCCACTCGTGGCGATTCCAGCTAGTCTTATTCATCTGGTTTAATTAGATAGCCAGCTACAGCAGCAAGTGAGAAAAATAAAAGCTCCAGAGATAAATTAAACTTTTCGCAAGACAGGCAATTCCTTCTAAAACCTCCATAGGTGAAATCTGAAGAAATTAAATATATTATTGAAGATTGCTTGTTTTATAAGGGCCATTAATAGCTATTATTATACTACGAATGTACTGTGCGTTTGGTCTAGTTATTTTTTACTAACTCCTCAATCAAACAACTCCCAGGGGTTTCCTAATGCCTTCTTTTTTATTTATATTTATATTTATTTATATATATATATATATATATATATATATATATATATATATATATATATATATATATATACACACACACACACACACACACACACATACATATATACATATACACATACACACACACATACACATGCACATATATATATTTGTATTTGTGCTGATAAATAAATAAAGGGAGACTAGTATAGATCTATTTCAAGCTATTTAGCTCTCATCAGCTAGCCATACCTTTACTGGGAATCGAACCTGTGCTCTATTGCATCTTAGGCACATGTGTTAACCACTAAGCCACAGAGCTCGACTCCTTATCAGCCAAGCCAGGGTGAAAGGTATCTATTTAGATTTACAACCCCTGGTATGCCCAAATATGGGAGGAAGATCACTACTTCCATTCTCTGTCCTTCGGCTCGTCACAAGAGACCATCCAGACAGAAACCCAATATTTTTACTGTTGCCTTTTTGTTACATTCATTGTATTTGTGCTAAATAAAGGGAGACTAGTATAGATCTATATCAAGCTATTTAGCTCTCATCAGCTAGCCGTACCCTTACTGGGAATCGAACCTGTGCTGTATTGCATCTTAGGCACATGTGTTAACCACTAAGCCAGTTCCCCCACCATAGAGTATCCTCCTAGCACAGCATCCTTTTTACCTCTACCTGTCCTAACCGAAAGCCCTATCAATTGTGGAGCCAACTGGCAAACAGGGAGCCGCAGCAGAGGGATGAAAGAGCCACATGCGGCTCCAGAGCCACAAGTTACTGGCCCCTGATGTAAACAAAAAGGACCGAAGCATGCTTTAAGCTCTGTGATCAGAGAGAGTATGTTTGGTCTAGTGGTTTAAGGCACAGGCTAGAAGCCAGGTGACAATGAATTCTATTTCTGCTTTAGGCATGAAAAACTACCTGGGGGATTTCGGGCCAGTTGCACTCTCTCAGCCAAACCCACATTGTTGTTGTGATTTTAAAAAAAAAAATAGAAGGAGGAAGAAAGATAAGAATGTTTGCTGCCCTGAGTTATTTATAAAAATAATAAAAGAGGGAAGGGAAGGGAAAGGGAGGGAGGGAGGAACTGATGAAAGAAATGTCCTTCTGGGTTCGGCTCCAATTGGGGAAAAAGACACTGGAGACATGGAGGCTGCTTAGAAAGATGGTTTATTGGTGGCTTGAGCCCTGAACAGAAAAGGTCAACATGCTTCAATGTTGGCGGAGAAGAAGAGAAGGGCTGAGGGAGGGGCTTGCTAGGCTTTTTATAACCTGTTCAGTCCCACCTCTCTGTTTCCTGTTCCTGTGTAAGAAATGTATTCTGATTGGTTGTCAGACTCCCATGGGGCCATGCAGGGGCTACTCTCCGGGCTGTGTTTTGAATCCAGGTTTGGTTGAGTTCTCAGATGCCATGTGGTCAGTTGAGTAAAGGGCCAATATTATCATGCTGTAGCTGCAGTGGAGAAGTCTTTATTATGTAAAGGGACTAGCTTGGCTTTCTTAATGGCCCATTGACAAAGGGGGATGGGCAGGAAGCTACAAGCAGCTATTCTGTCTTTTAAACCATGTTTCTTTCTTTTCACATCCAGAGAAATATTCTGCCTTTTCAATATTTCCTAGGCTGGGTGATAACTTCCTACAGAAGGAAGGAAGGACTCACTATGATTGCTCTCTAACTCATTGCGTTAGAAAAGGGAGGGCAAGGAAGAATATTCAAGACGTGCAGGATTGTATTATTACAGCTTATTATATCAATAAAATACAGTTCTGGACTTCCTATGGAGTCCGTTTCCTGACCTGATCCATCTCAAAGGACCAACACTGGAAAAAGAGAGAAGGAAAAAGAGAGAGAAAAAAACGGGTTCCAGAATTCTTCCTGGAAGAAAGAAGGCCTCTCAAACTAACAAACTAACAAATAAATAGACTAACATCTGCATGGCTGCAGATTCCTCACCTCTTAAAGGTCAGATGCGAGACGAGAGGCGGCCAGTGGATTCTGCTGTGAATGGAGCTACGGCATGTATGAGAGCTAGGCTATTTTTCAGTGTTTGGTAAAAATCAAGGGCAAGAAAGCCTGCCATTGATTTGTAACCATGACTGTTCTGTGCTCAGTTTGCTCACCTTTTGCAAAATTCCACATTATTAAGCCTGACCTTTGCTGGTCTCCCGTAGATATATATTAGACAATATTAGCCATTGGCACTCTTGTCTGGTCAGAAGGATAATTATCCAATTTTATGTAGCTGTCTTAAATGGAAGGCAGATGATGCCTTAAGTCAAATTCGTTATCGAACTACCTAATAGAGTTTGCTTCTCTTCATTTAATGTTCTTAAGACTTCGGCGAGGAGTCGAAAGAGATTTCTCTACCTGAGTGAAATCCAGGAACAATGCTTTAAAATGCATTTGGTAGCTAGCAATGTACATAAAAAAGACCTTAAAACAAGCCACACTTTTTCAGATGCACATTGATTTTCAATAAAACCATTTGCACACTGTTGCCCAAGCTCCTAGTAACTGCCACTACTGATTTACTGACAGTGTATCTCTTTTTAATACTATTGTGTTTTTTTTTATAAAAAAATGTATGCTGCAGTTAAAATCACACAAGGAAAACAACAAAAAAGACCCCCAAATGACAAAGAATTATTTTTCTTAACTGCTAATGTTACTAGCAGAACAAAATAACCCATTACTACAAAGTTTACGTTCCCCAAAAATGGTTTATTTTGAAAAGAGATGTTCATATTGGTTTTTCACTGCAGTGGCTCTTAACGGACTCGGCACACAAAATTAAAAAAAAGGATATCTCTGGGAAAACATTTTGTGGCTCATATTTCAAGAGAATAATATTTTCCACCGCCACACAATACCATTTCACTGTTACACCTCAAGTGGACTAGAAAGCTGTCAAATGAACAAGGAAGTTGGGTGGATTAATTAAAACAATACATCTGCCCATAGGCTAAGCTGCTTGTGACAGATCTATCTTAAGCATAGCAATTCCCTTCGTTTTCCCCTAACAAGCGAGAAGCTGCAGCGGAAAAGTAAAAATGAACAGAATAAAAGGAAGCAGACAACAGGGAACATCTATTTTAGTGATGCTTATGTCTTAAATAAGTACGTATGTCCACATTTCAATGAGCAAAAAAAATAGCATTTCCTAAGCAATGAACAAAACATGAGTGGTTTATGCAAAATCACCGTAATATACAAATCTGGCAGGTCACAGAGCAATAAAAGAGAAGAGAGTTGCCTTATACTTACATCGGTACTTTAGCAACAAGATTATATTATTTCCGTATATGTGTATCTATATCTAGCTAAAGATCCTATGTTTGGTCTGAGACCTTCTCTGTGGGAGCGCCGTCCCTCTGGAATGAGCTGCCCCCGGAGCTTAGTATAATCCCCAACCTCCGGTCCTTCTGACACACCCTAAAAAGTTGACTTTTCCAGCAAGCCAGCCTGGCCTGAACAAAACAAAATAAATTATTGATTATTGTTAATTTTAATCGATTTTTTAATGTTATTGTTAATCTTAATTGGGTTTGTTTTGGATATTCCATTTAATTTTTTTTAAACTTTTGTAATATGTGTTTTTTTAATGTTGTACGCCGCCCTGAGTCCTTGGGAGAAGGGCGGCATATAAATCCAATAAGCCAAACCAAACCAATTGGAAAGCTAGCTTAGGCCTATGAAATAAAAATAAAAACCTCAGGTTCTGCTCTGCCTTTAAATTATTAAAATAAGACTATAAAACAAAATACCAGAGACATAGACAGCTTCAGAGAACAAACATTCTCTTCCATATACAAACACCATCTCCTCAAGATAATTGAAACAGCGCAATCTCTGACTCGAAGGACACTACAGAGCAAATATTTCTCACTTGAGGAACAGCCACATCCCTTAGACACACACACACACACACACAGCCACAAAAACTGTGCCCTCAGATATCTCAAATCAGCTCCACCTTTAAAATGCATGTAGTGTGGTAGTCTCTGGATTTCCTTTTTAGAAAGAGATGCACAGACATGCCCCCACAATCATTCCTCTCTGTGCTTTTTTTGGCAGAACAGAAGGATTTTGACCAAAGGGCTTATCTGCCTTGTCAGGTTGGCCGATCACCCGAATTCTCCAGCAACCCTTTCCAGGAGGTGGGAATAGACAAAACTGCCCTCTGTTAATCCCTTGCTCGTTGTCAAAGTTATCTCAGGGAGCATTTTTCTGGCTCATTTCCAAAAAAAAAACAATTTTTCTGTGTTAAATCACCTTGGATGTCGTGACCTTGTAGATTAATCCTAGGAGTTCACTGGTTAGTTTACAAAGGAAGTAAACCTCTCCAGCTGAATCAAGTCTCTCTAAAGCTGTTGTTTATCATGAATTCCATCAGCGCGCAATAGCTTTAACACTTGTCTCTTCTCCCCCCCTCCCTTCCTCCTGCCAGGTAACATCCATTGTGCAATCTATACCAAAAAAGGAAGTTGCCATCTGATGTAGCTGAGCAAGAATTAGCGTTTGCAGCATAACAAACAATTGGAGTAAGAAGATATAATAATACCTAAGAAGGATGTTTGGGATGTCAAATATTCTATGAAACTAATATTGTTCTGGTTTTATTTATTTATATGCCACCTTTATTATTTTTATAAACAACTCTAGATGGCCAACTTATCTACTATTCATCCCTTCTCCTATTTTCGCCACAGGAACAACCTTCTGAGGTGAGCTGGGCTGAGGGAGGATGACTGGTCAAAAGTCACCCGGTTGGCGTTCATGCCTAAGATGGAACTAGAACTCCCAGTCTCCTGGTGATTGGGCCATAGTCACCCGGCTGGTTTTCATGCCCAGAACATACAGTCTACTGGTTTCTACACTGGTACCTTAATCACTAGGCCAAACTGGCTTTTGATGAACATTGTTTCATAATCCATGATTAAGTCCCAAACCTGAAGCAACATCTATAACAAAAATTTTAATTCTAGATTTTTTGGGGGGAACTGAAAAATGGGAATGGAGATCAAATAAGGTAGCAGGATATATTCCAGGAGAAGATCCACCATATTCTTTGAGAATTCCAATCCCCAAAAAAATATTGTACAGCAAACACTTTTCAAAAAAACTCTGTACAGAACACCAAGTGCTTCTCGCAAACACTTAGTCTGCTTTTCCAGATCAAGCTGCAAGAAAACAGGCAGGTTTTCACATAACATAGCCTATGGGTGTTCTAAAAATGAGCTGTGAACATTTTCTTCATGCCAGCATACATCTGATGCTGTGAAAACATGAGTAGGTCAAGTGGAATTTCATGCTTCAGAAGTTATGTGATTAGATGTGGTCCAGCTTCAGAAAATAGATTGCTTTTCTGCATTGACTCTGGAGATTTAAATTCTTGTTTAACGGATGAACAATAAGGGAAACCCCCCCCCCTTCCTTTCTCCATATTCTCCATCACAAATTCCTGCCCATGTGCCTTGCCAAAGTTAAAAAAAATGTAAACTTTGGAGAAAATGCTTCTGCCTGCTTTTTGAGCTGCTGAAGAAATAGCCAGCTTCTTCCATATTTGGGATGAGAGAGAGGTCTACTCTACTCTCCTGGCATTATTTGACCAAGCAGAATGAAAAACTATCCCATCAATCAAACTTTAGTCAAAAACAATGAAGTTGGCATTTTCCGGTCCTTTTATGAAACATTAGACATGCAAAATCACATACAAGTTTTTCTTAGTTTTCTTACTAATGTAATTGCTTATGGAATTGATAAAGATTCTTAGAACTAGAGCAGGAATGGAAAAAGTGTTAACAAAGTGGGTGTGTTGATGATGAAGTGATATTAGCAGTCTATGCTGGGGCAGGGGGAGGGGTGTTTAAGGAGATATATTTGAGATGAGTTAAGCTTAAACAAAAGAGCCAGTTCATTGCAGTGGTTAAGTCACCAAGTTAGAAACCAGAGACTGTGAGTTCGAGACCCACCTTAGGCACAAAGTTGCTGGGAAACTTGGGCCAGTCACTCACTTTCAGCCCTAGGAAGGGATCAATGAATCTTGCCAACAAAACTGCATCACCAAACTGACTCCCAGGTTCAGGCAGTTTAATTTTTTTTTGGTTATCATCTGAGAAAATGCGGGATATCCCCTCCCCTTTTTTGTGGGGGGGGGGAGGTTTGCCAGTAATATTTGAAATATACTTTAAGGTTCTTCTCCATCTGTGGTTTAGCATTTCATATAGTAGTTCTGTTTAAATCTAAGCTTAAATTTTAATTGAACCGTCAAATTTTCATCGGGAGTTTTCACATTATGAAAAGGTGATCATGGGTAATTTAGCCATCGCATCCAACCTCCTGATTTGTTGTTGTTAATATTATTCATTTTTATTTATTGCTATAATATAAAAGAAGAAAAATACTTTATGTATATATATTAAAAAAAATTGTGGGGTATATATGCACACACAAAATATAACGGAAGGAACAGGGGAAAGACCATCTAAAGAGAAGGTTTTAAAGTTACATAGCTTTTAAAGACCTCTTGATGAATATTACCATTACATCAGTAAACAACTTATTCAAAGAATGAGAATTAAAATATTTGTTTAATGTAGCCTTTTAGGTCTGCCCTGGTAATTTCTTTTAACAATGCAAAATTATGTTTTTAGCTATAGCTCCAAGCTTGAAAAATCCTAAATGTTTCATAAAGCAATATATCCCGTGTTTCCAATATGTAGTTCTCTATCCTACTAGCATCTTTAAACCTTATTTTCTTTCCAATGTCATTAACAACAATGTATATTTATTTTGAACGTTATTGTTTTTCTGGTTTTAAAATGTTTTTAATATTTTAATTGTAATGTATTTTTGAATGGTACGTCACTGACTGAGATGGACAGCTGTAGAAAATTAAATTAAAAATAAATAAAAATGTGGATTTTAGCTCAAGCAGAGCAATCATAGATCACACTCAAATCATATGTGTCAAAGTGCCCTCGTATATATTGTATTTCCATCATAAAAAGATTGGCACCCAACTCTTAAAATTCAGCTGAGATGAGTTTGACCAATTAACATGAAAAATATTTTTTTTTATTAAATCGTCTCAGGCTGAGCTCATATTTAATATATATATAAAACATTCCTTAAAACTCTAGTTTATCTGCTTGTCGATTTGCTAAAATAGGCTGTTTGGTTAAGACAGGCTATTCTGCATTCTCCCAGATTATCAATATTTTTCTTAGCACTATTCTTCAGCTGCAATGAGCTGTAGGTTTTAAGCTTTTCCAAAAACTCTTCCAGTTAAAAAGTAATTTAGGAGTTTCAGAAACTGCTAATACATCAGCTCCCTATTGAGAAATCAAAAGCTGCTTTAACTGAATATATTGCCTTTCAGGCAGTCTTATTTCATTTTACAATGCAGCAATTGTTTGGAAGGAATTGACAATAATAAACTGTTCCAGATTATTAATGCCATTTTTTTTACCTAAATACAAAAAAAAAAGCTTGCCTTTAACATCTTACCTTGCAGCTTTTAATGTAAGAGGTGGGGGAATAGATGCGGATTTGACTAATTTTCAGCTGGAAAAAAAAGAACAAAAGTCTCTGCTAGAATTTCAGGGGGATAAATAATAGCTTTCTAATTGCCCCCATAATGGTTTTTGAAATTCCCTTTCTGCGGGAATCCAAAATTAAAATATTGACAACATTCCAGGCATTGCTTGAAGAGAAGCCCATCAGAGGAGTTAGCTCGAACTGTTCTTGCCCTTCTGAATTTTTTACCTATCACTCAACTGGAAACCGCCTTCTTATAATTTAAATCGATTATACCATTTTATATACTTTGGGATTATAGACGGGTGGGTTTCAAAAATTTCAGCAACAGGTTCTCTGCTGGGTTTCTGGGTGGGTGTGAGCATGGTGGGCCTGGCCTAGTTGGCCTCCTGCACCATGGCAGGGGGGCATTTTCACTTTCCCCAGGCTCCAGAGGTTTTTCTCGAGCCTCTCCTTCCTCCCCCAGGCTATGGAGGCCTTCCAGGAAGCCCGTTTTTCCACCTCCCCAAGTTTCCGCATGGGCCCTGCACTTACCTCATATCCAAAACGGGCCACGTGGTGACTCCTGGGAGTAGCAGGGGCAGGGCGTCATGGGCAGGGCCAGCCAGGGGTGGGATTTGGAGGTTCTCCAAACTGGACATAACGTTAGCTATGGGTTCTTCTCAGTGGTGGGATTCAGCCGGTTCACACCTATTCGGGAGAACTGGTTGGTAACTTTCTAAGCAGTTCAGAGAACTGGTTGTTGGAAGAAATCTCCTATTGTTTTTCCCCCACTTTACAGGACTAATCCTGTAAGGAAGGCAGGAAGGAAACATTCTGGTGTTGTTTCTAGCCTAATCTTTGTTGATCTGCTTACAGAAACCGCCTCTCCGGTTAACCCTTATTACATTGTAACAGCTAAGGCGAAGCGCCCATCAACCTGAGTGATGTTGAGTTGGCCATGCCCACACGGTCACATGACCACTGAGCCCTGCCTACCCAGCTGCTCATTAGGGCCGAGAACTGGTTGTTAAATTATTTGACTCCCACCACTGGTTCTCCTGAACCTGGGCGAACCCATAGCAGCCCACCCCTGATTATAGAGAACAAGATTTACCTTGTAACAGACACCTTCTGCAACACCAGCTTTTAAAGACTCCTGCTAGAACAGAGTTTTATATAATGGGGTGTGTCCGAATCTTTAGGTCAGTCCCATTAATTTTATTTAATGGGGGCGCCCCAACACTGGAGGTTTATAAGAAGAGACTGGACAGCGATCGATCAGAAATAGCATAGGACTCATCATAAAAAGTTTTTTTTTATTCTTCCCTTTCAAATTCATTCACAAATGCACATTTTTATAATTGCTATTAACATTTATCTATTCATCATTAATCTTTATCATTATTTTCTTACAAATATATAGAATATAGTTTGGGTCACTTTCTTGTCACCCCATATCCCCATCTTATTTTGCAACAACCTTGCTCCTTCCATCTTCTCAACCTCCCTTCTCTACCTTCTTCTTTCCTACTCTCCTTCCTCCTTTCTTCTTCCCCTCTCAAGCGTCTTATTATTAAAGAGTTTTAATAGATTTTACAATCGTTTCCCCTTCCCTCTGTAACTGTAACGCGCTCTACATGGGGCTGCCCTTGAAGAGTGTTTGAAGACTTCAGTTAGTCCAGAATGCAGCCGCGCGAGCGGTTGTGGGTGCACCCAGGTACACCCATGTCACACCTATCCTCCGCGAGCTGCACTGGCTACCCATTAGTCTCCGGACCCACTTCCAGGTGCTGGTCGTTACCTATAAAGCCCTACATGGCATCGGACCTGGGTACCTGAGAGACCACCTCCTGCCGATTACCTCCCATAGACCGATTAGATCTCACAGGTTAGGTCTCCTCCGGATTCCATCTGCCAGCCAATGTCGGCTGGCGACTCCCCGGGGGAGAGCCTTCTCTGTTGCAGCTCCAGACCTCTGGAATGACCTCCCCGTGGAGATCCGGACCCTTACTACCTTCCCGGCCTTCCGCAAAGCCACCAAGTCCTGGCTGCTCCAGCAGGCCGGGGGGCTTGTGAAACATCCAGCCCCGCGGAAACTGTGAATGTTGCGTTTTTTTAAAGTGTTGTCTGTGTCTATTTATCCCCCTTCCCTTGACTATTGTGAACCGCCTGGAGTCCTTCGGGAGTGGGCGGCATACAAGACAAATAAACTAAACTAAACTAAACTCTCCATCCCAACCTCGCACCCCTCCAACCCTCCCCCACGCCTCCCAGAGCAAAATGCAGCGATCTATCAGAAATAGCATAGGTCTCCTGTAAGAGAAGGGGATTGGACTAGATGACCTCCAGGTTCCCTTCCAACTCTGTTAGTGTTACTTAAGAGACTTACCATCTGCCTCCGCTTGATCAGGTCTGGGCAGCCCATCCAGTTTACAAAAACAGCCCTGCAGAGTACGGCTGTCCAGACCTGCAAATAGAAGCATCTGCCGGAGAAGTGCAAAAAAATGTCCTTCTCAAGAATGAAACAAATAGAGGTTGGTTTTTTTTTCTCCTTTTAACCAGGCTTCCCCCCAAATCAAGTGGTTTTGAAGTACTTGGAGTTTGATTACAAGCCCAGTGGTGGAAAAAAAATCAAGAAGAAAATCAAACTGCTTTTAAAAATTTGAATAAAAGCCACAGAGCAGTGATTTGAGGGGGGAAAAAATAGTTTCACTACCAGATATTAACCAGAGACTGAGCTCTACACTCCAAACTCAATAATTTCCAAACTATCTGAGCAAATAAAGAAACAAATTGATTCAATGCCTTCTAAAATTGAGCAGGGGGTGAAAATATAGGATCTCCTGCTTCAGTAAGTATATGGTCGGCGCGGCGGCATGCACTTTAAAGTCGTGGCACGACAAAACCGCGCTCGACTAAAGCGCGCCCGATTAAACCGCGTCGCTGACGTCATCAACAGGGCGACAACAGCGAGTGCGGGGAAAGAAGGGCGCTTTAAAGAGCGCTTTGAAAGCAAGCCGATTCAACTTAAGGTAAGGGTTAGCTTTAGGGTTAAGGGTTAGGTTTAGGGTTAGGTTAAGGGTTAGGGTTAGGTTTAGGGTTAGGTTAAGGGTTAGGTTTAGGGTTAGGTTTAGGATTAGGTTTAGGGGGGTTAGGTTTAGGTTTAGGGGTTAATTTTAGGTTTAGCGTTTACAGCGTGCTTCTGTCTCCGCGCTGTTGTCGCCCTGTGATGACGTCAGCTACGCGGTTTCGTCGAGCGGGCTTTAGTCGAACGCGGTTTTGTGGTGGAACCCTTTAAAGTTTCCCACTGTATGGCCAGAAGGGACCTGCTGTATGGCCGGAAGGGACCTGCTGTATGGCCGGAAGGCGCGCCGGCACTTTAAAGTGCCGGTGCGCCTTCCGCCCATAAAGTTACAATAATGACAATAATTTTGAATTCCTCCCCCCCCCCCTCCGACCCAGGACCCACATACCTTTTCCAGCTGTGTCACAGAGGATTTCAACTCTGCTCTTGTCTGTCATCATGAAAATGTAAAAAATGTAAAAGGAAAAAGGCAAGATCTGCTGAGGTCAGGCTGGGTTAGCTGCTGCCAGAGTCCCCAATGGATGACTCTGCTTAACTGTTTAAAAAAAGCCTCTTAAAAAAGTGCCCTCTGCAGGAGGAGGCGAGAGAACCACGTGCCTCCTTTGCATAAGGAATTTTTCCGCTTTTAACCCTTGCTTAACTCTGCTCAAGTGATCATAAAGATAGACTAAAGGAGGCACATGGTTCTCTCGCCTCCCCCTGCAGTTAAGCACTAAGCAGAGTCATCCACTGTGACTCTGGCAGCAACTACCTCAGGCTTTTTCCTTTTAAATTTGTTTTTTCTTTTTCACGATGACAGTGGTGAGGCCCTGCCTCCCCTGCCTCCCCTGACTGCATGTCACTGCCTCCTTACAGATTCTGTTCTGTTCTAATTTATTCTATTCTAAAAAAAAATAAAGGACCGTCATCAAGTGAATAAAATAAACCTTTCTAAATTGTGAAAAAGTATATATGACTTCCAGACATTCTTGCTCTGTTGAACGGACATCCACTTAACTTCACAACTTGTGCCTCTTAAATTGTCAGAATTACCCCAACTCAAACAAATGAATTTTAGTTGTTATCTATAACTCGTCTTCTTTAATTGTTCTAGGCATTTATATCATAAATAATATCAATGGAAAGTGCAGGATGCTAATTTGGATGGAGAAATTTGGCCGCTTGTTTTTAAAAAAACACTTGTAATTTTATACTTTACAGATAGCAAATGTGGAAGGGAAATAATATCTGTTTTTCATTAAATATATTCCAACCCTGTGCTGAAACTGAAACTATGCTTATGAATCAATCTAAGAATGGGCTCAAGTAGATTCACTGCAGGAAAATGGCAATTTTCATCAATATTAAATCAATACAATAATCACAATATTTACCAATGTCTACTTAAGAATTAATGTAAGAATATGCAAGCAGACTATCAAAGAATCAAATATGCAATTGAATGTAACTGAAAATCAATCATGTAAACCGAAACAACATAACAGATTCAATCAGGCTATAATGCTGAGTGCATGAAAAACTGAAATGCAATAAAATGCCTAGAACGGAAAGGTTCAAGAATATGATAATAGCCAATCTCACAGCTCTGGGGACTGATCCTTCCCGTTTAACAGTTCACCTTCAATAACTTGATTTCCACTGGTTAATTTACACTTTCTCCAAACAACTGTTCTTCAACACGAAGGAATATTGAATATTCGGAAATACATAGAACTTTGGTTAGTCACAAATGCATTAACTGGAAAGTAGACATCCAGGTTACTTGTAAGATTTGCTTGCCATAAGAAATCTGAGCTTTGCAGCTCAATATTTATTGGGTTCCTATTACTGCCCAGGCCTCCTAATGTGATTGCAATTTTTTTTTTGAATATCAGCTAATTACATCTGTCGATGGAAAAACATCTGTAAGGAGTTCACATATTCCAAAAATCCAGTCTCCAAAGAAAACCAATTTGTCCTCTCTGACTTAGAAGGAGAATGAAAAAGTAGTGTCTATATAGCAGGGGTGTCAAACTGAAGGCCTGGGGGCCGGATCAGGCCTGCAGAGTGATTAGATCTGACCCACAGGGCCACCATGGGTCAGATCTGGAAACAGCAAAGGACCGGACCCCCTGTGCCTCTGCCAGAGAAAATGGAGCTCTGGTGGGCCGCTGGCAGAGGGCTGCAGGAGGCCTGTTGCAGCCGATAATAGGGCCCAGGAGGGCTGTACACAGCCCCCCCCCCAGCTCCATTTTCACTGGCATAGGGTTGCAGGAGGCCAGAGGTTCCACCAGTGGACCCGGAAAGCAGGCCACACCTACAGAAGAGGTTCCAAAAATTTTTGAAACCCACCACTGGTCCTTGGATATGATTATCCTACACTATCATGCTCATTTTTATAAAACTCAGTGCCTCTGTGAAAGGTAAGGATGACTACTGCGTTTGTGGTGCAATCAGAACATTGCGTGTGTTGAAGTTGTTTTAACGCAAACCAAAGATGCCTTTTAAAAAACAAGTTGACATCCTATTCTTATGCATGCCAGTGCTGTGTGTGAGGTAATTTAAGGTGGTTCTGACAAGTGTCGTTGGCATCTTCATATCTGGTCACATGGGTGGCAAGCCACTCCCATCCGGTCACATGGGTGGCAAGCCACTCCCACAAAGGAGGCCACACCCACATAGTAGGTTCGAACAATTTTTGAAACCCACCACTGGTGGAAACCATGCATCTGATATCACATTTGAATTTGGGCATCCTTGCAAAAACATTGTGCCCTGATCAGATAAGAAGACAATATAAGGGTGAGGCTTTCAAAATCATGGAAATTTCAAACAATGTCCAGTGGAGGCCAGTGTTTTTGTGATCAATGCTACATGTTTCCCCAGGGAAAAAAGACCTAACCAGAAATAATGCATCTTTTGGAGCAAAAATTAATATAAGGCCTAGTCTTATTTTCGGGGAAAGACGGTGCTTCCTAAGTTAGCCGGTCTCTCTTCAGCAAGTTAACATTCCGATAACTCTGAATCATCTCCCAAGAGCTGAGGTGGCGCAGTGGTTAAATGCAGCACTACAGGCTACTTCAGCTGACTGCAGTTCTGCAGTTTGGCTGTTCAAATCTCACCGGCTCAGGGTTGACTCAGCCTTCCATCCTTCCGAGGTGGGTAAAATGAGGACCCGGATTGTTGTTGGGGGCAATATGCTGACTCTGTAAACCGCTTAGAGAGGGCTGAAAGCCCTATGAAGCGGTATATAAGTCTAACTGCTAACTGCTAATCAAACTCCAACCAACTTCTCCATTAGGAACTCCAGAAGCAACCTGTCCAAACAATAAAAACAACAAAAGACAGCAAAAATCAGTGTGTCCCTATTGTTGC
The DNA here is from genome assembly GCF_009769535.1 of Thamnophis elegans. Taxonomy (NCBI): domain Eukaryota; kingdom Metazoa; phylum Chordata; class Lepidosauria; order Squamata; family Natricidae; genus Thamnophis; species Thamnophis elegans. The sequence goes on along the minus strand of NC_045545.1, from coordinate 8,668,075 downwards.
TTGCAAAATTTGTCAGTTATTGCTTTTATAGACACTTCCCTGCAAGCTGTGCCAAGAGTTTTCCTACTCCTTTCATTAAAAGTTGCAACCTCCAATCCTACAACGCCTCAGAACTTCACCCCAAGAGGGATTAATCAAAGGTGCACCAGCTTTCTTTGTGGAAAAAGAAAAGGAAGGCTGTGTTCAGAGTCACCTATGGGAAACAACCAGTGCTCCAACCCCAAAACACAAGGAGAGAGTTTTCTTTATGCTGGCTGATATATGTAAGACATTCAGAAACGGGCAATAGTTTCCGTATCCTACTGTGTCTCCCTAAGTTCCTTCACTACACCGGCAAATGCTTTGCTTCCCACTCTGTTGTCTATGAAGTGAACTTACTTCTGAAGCACCGAAAGCTTTTCAGCTTGTTCCTTGAACCTGAAGCCTGCCTTTGCAACAGCGGACCAGAAGGAGATAAGAAGAGGGAGACACAAAGCCTAAATGTAAGTCCCAGCAATCCCAGGTGTATATTGATGTTGAAAGAATAGAAGCAGGTGGCTTTTCTTCAAATTTGAGATGAAAAAAAGAGAGAGAGAGACGAGTAGACTTGTGGGGGGGGGAATCAAGTCCAATGTCTGCTGTCTCCCGACAGTCTTATAGTATCATGACTGCACTTCTTTCTTTTATAAAACCCTCAAACTCTGAAAACACATTCATGTTCCTTTCCACGGAAACCAATGGCTTTCTCTTTTTTTTTTATTTTAAAATGCAAACTTGTTTTTCTTGCCAATCTTAATGCTGAATAGTTGAAGGGAAAGAGACTACATCACTTGATCTAATTGGGGTAGATAGATGTTGCAGAATATAATCCTGTTAATTGTATTCCACATTGATGAAATCCTGATTACAAAGTTAGTTGTGTCTGAAATCTTAACTCCAAGATCAAGACCAAGATCAAAAATATCTTATCCCAATCTTTTCCTTTCCTTTCATTTCCTTTCCTTTCCTTTCCTTTCCTGGTAGAAATCAAAAATAAATAGTGAATCTTTTTATTATAAATGGCTAAGAAATTATGGTGGAGATGGGACAGAAGAAGGAAATCCTAAAATACAACTAGGATTCATGTTGATACAATTGACGTTTATGGTAGAACTTTGCAGGCAGGGGAAATCAAGATCTATCTATGAGAACCAGTATTGCTCTGATGAAAGAAATGTCCTTCTGGGTTCGGCTCCAAGTGAAAAAGACACTGGAGACATGGAGGCTGCTTGGAAAGATGGTTTATTGGTGGACAGGGCCACATGGCTTGAATCTTGAACAGAAAAGGTGATCACATGCTTCAGTGTTGGTGGAGAAGAAGAGAAGGGCTGAGGGAGGGGCTTGCTAGGCTTTTTATAACCTGTTCAGTCCCACCTCTCTGTTTCCTGTTCCTGTGTAAGAAATGTATTCTGATTGGTTGTCAGACTCCCATGGGGCCACACAGGGGCAACTCTCTAGGCTGCGTTTTGAATCCAGGTTTGGTTGAGTTCTCAGATGCCATGTGGTCAGTTGGGGCCAATATTATCATGCTTTCCACTAGCTAAAGTGGAGAAGTCTTTATTATGTAAAGTGGACTATCTTGGCCTTCTTAATGGCCCATTAACAAAGTGGAGATGGGCAGGAAGCTACAGGCAGCTATTCTGTCTTTTAAAACATGCTTCTTTCTTTTCACATCCAGAGAAATATTCTGCCTTTTCAATATTTCCTAGGATATTTCATTTTTCTGGGAGAGGGCTGGGTGATAACTTCCTACAGCTCAAAGTCTTGAAAAACTGCTGCTGAATTCATATCTAGACTATCAGGCTACTTGGAACACTGGCGATGTCATATTATCACATTAATATTAAAAGAAGGAAAAGACTTCCTTCTTTTAATATTAGATGCAGCTATCACAAAGCCCGAATACAAAGGCAGCATTGTTATCATTTACTGAGTCTCTAGACCAGTTTCCCATGTTGGAAAGTCATGAGTAGGCCAATAGGCCCTCCCCAAGTTACTCATCCATGCTGCGCCAAAATGCAGGAACAGAAGCTAGATGGGGAAATAGGCAGAAAGACAAATATGGGATAGAATAGCTAATATAAAGCCTGACGTGGAAAAAAAAGGGCAACGCCTACATTTGTTTTTAGAATAATCAACCCCTTTAGATAATATTTTAAAAGTTCCCATCTATGTTTTAGTCCTCCAGTTGGTTCATTGTTCGGTGCTCCAGCTTTATCAGCAGAATGGGTGGCAGATGGCATTCGCCTTCTCGAAAAGGAACCTCTCTCTACCAACATAGCTGTATGATTTTTTTTCCTTTGAGTCCGTATGAAATTTTAAAGTGCCCCGGTTCTTTCAGATTATCCATTTTGCAGAGAAGGAAGTGGGCCCAGGTTCTGCCCTATGTATATACATCTCATTCCAAAAGTATTTCTCGAAAGGGAAAGGCAGAGGAAGAATGGGAGGGAATGTAAGAGTAGGAAAGAGGGGAGGAATGGGAAGAAGAGGGGAAGGGTAAAGGGGAGGAAGGGGAAGGAGGGAAGGGAAAGGAGAGGAGGAAGGAAGGAAGGAGAGAAGAAAGAGAAGAAAGGGGGTAGGAAGGAGGGAGGGAAGGAGGGAGGGAAGCAAGGAGGGAAGGAAGGAGGGAAGGAAGGAGGGAAGGAAGGAGGGAAGGAAGGAGAGAAGGAGAGAAGAAAGGAGGGAAGGAAGGAGGGAATGTAGGAGAGAAGGAAGGGGGAAGGAAGGAGGAAAGGAAGGGGGAAAGGAAGGAGAGAAGGAGAAAAGGAAGGAGGTAAGGAAGGAAGGAAGGAGGGAAGGAAGGAGGGAAGGAGAGAAGGAGGGAAGGAAGGGGAGTAGGAGAGAAGAAACGAGGGAAGGAAAGAGGGAGGGAAGAAGAAGTAGGACCATTGTAAGATAAGATGGATCTATGGGATGTTAAGAAAGCAATCTTCAAGTATATTGTCAACTGTAGGGAAAAATTGTTATAAATACATATTATTAATAACAGTTATGAGATCATATAATTGTGAATGTATATATGAAATTGATAAAATAAAAATAAATAATAAAAATAAAAAAACAAAAAAACCAAAAGTATTTCTCGAAATTATTTAGGTATTTTCATTTGTGCGCAAAGAGACTTCTAAAAAACCTTCCCTTTTCAGCTCTCTGGTGATACTTAATTTCGTTTATCACTTGTTATGGAGTGGAATTATGTGAAGCTAAGATATATTATTTGCTCTAATCTGTATTGGATAATTTATTACATTAAGAAACCAATAATTTTCAAATATAATAAGATTTAAGGTTTTAATAAGATTCATCCTCCTATTCACACTTGCCTAATTTAAGGATATTAAATCTGCTCAGGAATTAGCTGCTTTTCAAAGCCATGTGTGCCTATTATAGGATTTTTTTTTTCCTGATGTGTTAATAGGATTTAATTATATTAGCTTCAGAGACAAGAGACCCACAGTAGTCAAACTTGATATAAATCAAACAAAAGCAGGCTAACGAATTACTGACCGGTCTTCTTTACTAGAAGGAGTCTTATTCATACCGACTCAGAAGTAAGTCCTGCTACATTGATGAACTGTATTACTAAGAAAAGAAATAAAGAATTATAACTAAAAATTTCCTATACCCTGCTCAGCTGATAGCAGACCCTACTAAAATGAATGGGGCTTGCACGTAGAGTTTAGAGTTTAGAGTTTTATTTCATTTGTATGCCGCCCTTTTCCCTAAGGGGACTCAGGGCGGCTCACAACTCAAACAAGGGAAGGGGGGATACAGACAGTTTGACAACAACACAAAACAATACATAATTAAAAAGCGCAACAATCACACCATTCGAGATAGGGGCAGCGAATCTTTAGCCCCAGGCCTGTCGGAACAGCCAGGTTTTAAGGGCTTTGCGGAAGGCCTGGAGGGTGGTGAGGGTACGAATCTCCACGGGGAGTTCATTCCAGAGGGTCGGAGCAGCCACAGAGAAGGCTCTCCTCCGGGTAGTCGCCAGTCGACACTGGCCGGCGGATGGAATTTGGAGGAGGCCTAGTCTGTGGGATCTAATTGGTCTAGTGGAGGTAATTGGCAGCAGGCGGTCTCTCAAGTACCCAGGTCCAATACCATGAAGGGCTTTATAAGTAACGACTAGCGCCTTGAAGCGTATCCAGAGACCAATAGGCAGCCAGTGCAGCTCGCGGAGGATAGGTGTTACGTGGGTGAACCGAGGTGCACCCACGATCGCTCGCGCGGCTGCATTCTGGACAAGCTGAAGTCGCCGAATACTCTTCAAGGGCTGCCCCATGTAGAGCACGTTGCAGTAGTCCAGTAGAGAATGTACAGAACTGAATTTTCAGATTAGAAAGAAATATTTAAGCCATACCAGTAGTAATATTCAGCCGTTTCCCAATCAAATACTTTTTTATTTTCCATTTTCATAACATGCAATCACACGTATACTATTACATAGCCAGTATCCTATTGTATTAAGTAGTAATTACATCAGTTCCTCTTGTCATCAACGCCCAAAAAGATAAAAATCCGTTATTAGCTCTTCTGCTCTCCATACACCTCTTTCTTCTACCTCTCTCCTACCTCCTTTCTTCCCTCCATCATCCTTTCCTACTCTACTTCCCCTTCCTTTCTCCTTCTCCTTTCTCTACATTCCACTCCTCCTTATCCTCCTCATCTTGCCCCCTTACCAGGGGTGGGTTTCTCGCCCCGTTCCAACTGGCTATGCGTACTAGCGTCTGTGCGATGCTCCAGCTGCTCCTGGAGGATCGCGCAGGTGCTGTATGCATCTTGCGCATGCGTGGAAGTGCAGAACTCGTCAAAACCGGGTAAGAAACGCAGGCGGGCGGGTGGACCCTTCGGAGTTCCCGGAAGTTACTTACTTCTGGGTTCGCCAACCAACCGGTTCGCGGGGACCGCCGCGAACCACCTGAAACCCACCCCTGCCCCTTACCCTCTCTCCTATCCCTCTCTTCCCATCTTTCTTCTCTCTTCTGTTTCCCACTCTTCCTCCCATTGGTGTATTTCCACTTCTGAGCAAACTCCAATCTATGTTGATGGTATTTATGCTTCCATATCAATATACTTAACATATCCTAGTTTTAAAGAAAAAATAAGAGAAATATTCAGCCGTTTCCAACCCGTTCAGGCAAACCAGTAGTGGTGACTGTGGGCCCACACGCCCCGGCTCTACATCCTATTTAGCCACGTTTTCTAAGCTGTGTGGATGCATGCAAGCCGTGCACGGGAGAAAGCACATGTGCAGAAAGCGCATGCGCGTTCACCGAGAACCAGTGGTAAAATTATATGAAATCCACCTCTGGGCCATACACAGAATATTGAGCTAAACAGAACAGTGGGTCTTGTTTATACCAATGCTTAAAAGTCAGGAAATTTCAGCAAAACATAAAATGTTTTTCAGATAAAATAAATATGATAAGCTAACAAAACATTCCCTTTTATTCAGATTATACTTAGGATATTGACGACATTGACTGTCATTTACCATCCTATTAAATAATTGGGTTTATTTAGTGCCACCTCAGCACTATGATCTGTAAACCAGGTTATACAGCTGAGCATTATTTCTTTGTCATATAGCAATAGCAATAGCAGTTAGGCTTATATACCGCTTCATAGGGCTTTCAGCCCTCTCTAAGCGGTTTACAGAGTCAGCATATCGCCCCCACAGTCTGGGTCCTCATTTTACCCACCTCGGAAGGATGGAAGGCTGAGTCAACCTTGAGCCGGTGAGATTTGAACAGCCGAACTGCAGAACTGCAGTCAGCTGAAGTAACCTGCAGTGCTGCATTTAACCACTGCGCCACCTCGGCTCTATCTACATTCCCCTTTCCACTAAACACTCAAGACGGCAATCAACAAAAATTATAGTACAATTCCATAATTGATAATAATTAACTGTAAAGCTTATATTTATTCAAGAAGGCCATGATTAAATGAAACTAATTATTTAGTATGACATGTGATATGCATTCTTTAAGGCTGAAAATTTACACAATTTTGCAGAAAACAATGATTTGCTTAACAAGAGGTTATTGCATGAACCACTATTGGTTGGGTTAACGCGAGCTGCGCTGACTACCTATTGGTCTCTGGACGCAATTCAAGGTGTTGGTTATTACCTTTAAAGCCCTACATGGCCTAGGGCCAGCATACCTGCGAGACCGCCTACTGCCACATTCCTCCCAACGGCTGGTGAGATCCCACAGGGTGGGCCTCCTTCAGATGCCGTCAGCCAGACAATGCCGGCTGGCGGCTCCCCGGAGGAGAGCCTTCTCTGTGGCTGCCCCGATCCTTTGGAACGAACTACCCCCAGAAATCCGGACCTCACCCACTCTCATGGCCTTCAGAAAAGCTGTCAAGACCTGGCTATTCCGGCAGGCCTGGGGCTGTTGACCTCATTGTTGAGGTCCAGCCCCGATCGTAACGAATGTATGTCTGTTGTTTTTAACATGCTTTTATTGTCATTTTTTTAATTATTCTTTTTTTTCTTTCGATGTAAGCCGCCCGGAGTCCTCAGGGGTTTGGGCGGCCTATAAATCAATTTAATTAATAAATAAATAAATAAATAAATAAATAAATAAATAAATAAATAAATAAATAAATAAATAAATAAATAAATAAATAAATAAAACCAGTATGCTAAAATAATAAACAATGGCTTACCTAGGAAAATGGCTCTGTTCCCAAAATACGCTGAACCGAAGCCAAAGAAAATTAAGTTACAATTCTGCACAACATGTGAATAAAGTTCCATTTGAATGTACATCCCATTGAGGAGTCATTCAAACATTTGTGCGGTTGTTCTCTTAGTCATACTGAGTAGAGAAGAAAGAGTTGGAAGGAACTTTTTTTTTTTAATGTTATTTTATTTTATCAATTTCATATATACATTCACAATTATATGATCTCATAACTGTTATTAATAATATGTATTTATAACAATTTTTCCCTACTGTTAACAATATACTTGAAGATTGCTTTTTTAACATCCCATAGATCCATCTTATCTTACAACGGTCCTACTTCTTCTTCCCTCCCTCTCTCTTTCCTTCCCTCGTTTCTTCTCTCCTACTCCCCTTCCTTCCCTCCCTCCTTCCCCTTCCCTCCTTCTCTACTTCCCTCCTTCCTTCCCTCCTTCCTTCCTTCCCTACTTTCTTTTCTCCTTCTCTCCTTCCTTTCCCCCTTCCTTTCCTCCTTCCTTCCCCCTTCCTTCTCTCCTACATTCCCTCCTTCCTTCCCTCCTTTCTTCTCTCCTTCTCTCCTTCCTTCCCTCCTTTCTTCTCTCCTTCTCTCCTTCCTTCCCTCCTTTCTTCTCTCCTTCTCTCCTTCCTTCCCTCCTTTCTTCTCTCCTTCTCTCCTTCCTTCCTTCCCTCCTTCCTTCCCTCCTTCCTTCTCTCCTTCTCTCCTTCCTTCCCTCCTTCCTTCCCTCCTTGCTTCCCTCCCTCCTTCCCTCCTTCCTACCCCCCTTTCTTCTCTTTCTTCTCTCCTTCCTAAGTTGGAAGGAACTTTGGAGGTCTTCTAGTCCAACTTGTATCTGCATAAATGAACAATAGGCACATTCAAGTATCTGATTCTGTTTTTCTTAGTATGAATTAAATGTTGCATTCACTTAATAACCATCAAGTTCACTTAACACCCACCACAAAAGAATGTTAAAAAATCGGGTTCAATCACCATGATGCCTCAATTTATATTCACAGTGATGTATGACCATAATTCTTGTTTCCATTAGGGTTGTAAGTCAAGGACTAGATGTACACATAATAAAATGGCATCTAATGTGCATGATCGTGAGCCACGGTGGTGCAGTGGTTAGAGTGCAGTACTGCAGGCTACTTCTGCAGACTGCCGGCTGACTGCAATTTGGCAGTTCAAATCTCACCAGGTTCATGGTTGACTCAGCCTTCCTTCCGAGGTGGGTAAAATGAAGACCCAAAATTATTGGGGGCAATATGCTGACTGTGTAAACCTCTTAGAGAGGACTGTAAAGCACTGTAAAGCGGTATATAAGTTCTAAGTATTTAGGTATTTAGGTATTTATTGGGATTTATATGCCGCCCTTTTCCCTGAGGGGACTCAGGGCGGCTTACAACCACAGGGGAGGGGAAGTGCAAGGTCAAAACAAAACAATATGTGAACAACAGAAAAATAATAAAACCCAACTTTCATTCAGCAATCAAACAAACACTCGGGCGGGTAATTAGGAGCCTATCCCCAGGCCTGCTGGGAGAGCCAGATCTTGAGGGCTGCGCGGAAGGTCTGGATAGTGGTGAGGGTACGGATCTCCATGGGGAGCTCGTTCCATAGGGTCGGGGCAGCAACAGAAAAGGCTCTCCTCCGTGTGGTCGCCAGTCGGCATTGACTGGCAGATGGAATTCGGAGGAGGCCCAGTCTGTGCGATCTAATTGGTCGATTTAGGGAGGTAATCGGCAGAAGGCGGTCTCTCAAGTACCCAGATGCTATTAGTGCTATTGCTAAGTACTATCATATTTTCTTTGGAATGAAATCATTCCCTCTGTACTTTTTCTCTGTAAATCCTCCCTTTCCAGTGAATCGAGTGCCTTGTGACTAACTTTTTGGAAGTTCATTTTTTTTTCCCAAGAAGATGACCTAAAATACCTCCACTCTGACTTTTTCTGACCTGCACTGAGCTCTTGAGCTTATGATGCTATATAGATTACTGTTCTGACCCCTTCCTCCATCCAGTAACGAATGCCAAATTTCCCCAAAATTGCCAGCTATTTTTTCCATGTTCAGTGAACATACTTAATGCTAATTAACTCATAGCAGCTTTTTTAATTCCCTTTGGCATTTTTTTTCTATTTCTACAAGCCATCCACAGCTTAATCCTGTTGATACTTCATTCTTGATATAGAAACCTGTTCTGACCCCCTCCTCCGTCCAGTAACGAATGCCGAGACAAGCTTAACTGGAATTTCACAGCACTTTATTAGCAAGAAACCAAAACCTCAGTGGCTGAAAGCGAAGCATAACAAACAGATAAGAACCTTCGCAGCAACTCAGACTTCGACAGATAACAGTTTCTCCAGCGTTAGGAATTATGTTGAATCCTGCAAAACCAGGCTCCTCCCAGTCTCTCTTTAAATACTATCTTGAGAGGAGCCTAATTACAATCACCTGGGTCCAATTATCTTTGGTAACTGTGTAGCTGCTCTCTATGTCGATATGCCCGGGCATCCAGGAACAACTCCCTTGGCTCCTCCCCACTGCTCAAAGGCTCAGGTGCCTCCTGGTGGCCAACCAGCCTCTCTGCACCCTGCTCGGAGTCGGAACCCTGTCCAGGGTCCTCCACATCCTCCAGAGCCGACTCATAGGGCTTCTCGCAGCTCCAACGGCTCCTGCTGGGCCACAACAGATTACCAAAAGAGGTTTCAACACATTAGCAATAGCAATAGCAATAGCAGTTCGACTTATATACCGCTTCATAGGGCTTTCAGCCCTCTCTAAGCGGTTTACAGAGTCAGCATATCGCCCCCACAGTCTGGGTCTTCATTTCACCCACCTCGAAAGGATGGAAGGCTGAGTCAACCTTGAGCCAGTGAGGATTAGAACTGCTGAACTGCAGATAACAGTCAGCTGAAGTGGCCTGCAGTACTGCACCCTAACCACTGCGCTACCTCAGCTCTTACACATTAAGCAATGCCTGAATTTCTTTTTTCTTTTGACCAGTTAGGTTCATGGCAAGCAGTCACAGAAACCGAAGGTCTTCTGCAGAGACACAGTTGGGCAAACAATAATAGCAATAGCAGTAGACTTATATACCGCTTCATAGGGCTTTCAGCCCTCTCTAAGCGGTTTACAGAGAGTCAGCATATTGCCCCCAACAACAATCCGGGTCCTCATTTTACCCACCTCGGAAGGATGGAAGGCTGAGTCAACCCTGAGCCGGTGAGATTTGAACCGCTGAACTGCTGATCTAGCAGTAGCCTGCAGTGCTGCATTTAACCACTGCGCCACCTTGGCTCCAACAATGGGAGGCCATGGCTTCTGCCTCTAAATACCTCATGAAGTTCCCCACAAGCAAAAATTTGTATGAAAAAAGGAAAAAATGCCTTGTGTGGAGTTTCCAGGGCCGACTCACCAAGTAAAAAAGAGCTTTTCCCCATTAGTGATCCTTAGCAGAGCTCAACAGGCTGCATTATCCTAGGGTGCCACAAATATCCCCTTTATCAGAAGATAGTCGCAAAATGGCATTTTCTATATCTCTTTGCTGCCATCCGGTGGCCATCGGCATGCTTGCAGCCCAGATGTGGCTAAGCCCTAATTATCCAGATTTTCTTCCCCCCGTCTTCCTTGCTTTGTGCGATGAGTGTTTTTAATATGGAAAACAGTGAATTAGGCTGTATAAATAGCGACCTTGAGACAGAACAAGGTCATCATCGTGGGGAAGAGGATGAACAATGTGGATTCCTAAGCCACTGCGATGACACTGTAAATAACTAATTCATAGAAATATCCAAGGATATCACATGAAATCCAATTAAGTAGGTCTGGTGAAGGTACAATACTGCTTATTTTAACAAAGTAGAAGGGGACAATTCTCATTATGCCTTTCAGGCTCCTCCAGCATCTGCACAATCTTCTTTGAAATACTGGTGGATCCTCTGAAATAAAGTTTGGAGAGTAGCATGACATTCTGGAGGGTCATAAAGCTGACTTCTATTGTATAATTTATTGTATAAATAGCTTTCTGCTTTAATGTGGGGTTTAATTCTGTTTTTTATAAAAGCCAAACAAACAAAGGAAGCTTTTAACATTGGCACTGATTGATAGTTCATTTTCTGGTACCAAGGTTCCATGTGATGTGGCACTTCCAAAATAAAATTTATACTAGCAATCTATTCCCAGAAAGTTGGTTTTTTTCACTACCTATGCTCTATTTAAAAAATCTTACATTTATTTTCTACTAAAAGAGGTATAATTAAGGTAGTCCTCAACTTACAACCGTTAACTTACAGACTGTTCAAAACAGAGGTGGGTTCCTACCAGTTCGCACCTATTCGGTAGAACCGGTTCGTCAAATCTACCGAACCGGTTAGAAGAGGTTCCACCAGTGGACCCGGAAAGCAGGCCACACCTACAGAAGAGGTTCCAAATTCTTTTGAAACCCACCACTGGTCCTTGGATATGATTATTCTACACTCTCATGCTCATATTTATAAAACTCAGTGCCTCTGTGAAAGGTAAGGATGACTACTGCGTTTGTGGTGCAATCAGAACATTGCGTGTGTTGAAGTTGTTTTAACGCAAACCAAAGATGCCTTTTAAAAAAGAAGTTTGCATCATATTCTTATGCATGCCAGTGCTGTGTGTGAGGTAATTTAAGGTGGTTCTGACAAGTGTCGTCGGCATCTTCATATCCGGTCACATGGGCGGCAAGCCACTCCCACAAAGGAGGCCACACCCACAGAGTAGGTTCGAACAATTTTTGAAACTCACCACTGGTTCAAAATTATATTGCAGTGGGGGGAAAAGTGACATGACCAGCTGTGGATGGCTTGTAGAAATAAAAAAATGCCAAAGGGAATTTTAAAAAAGCTGCTGTGAGTTAATTAGGACTAAGTATGTTCACTGAACATGGAAAAAATAGCTGGCAATTTTGGGGAAATTGATAGAAGGTTGAATGGAAGGTAGCAAGCTGGTTGAGTGAAAATAGGAACTCTTGAACAAATGCATTCCACAATGCAATGTTTGTTGTTGGTTCCACTTGGAACGTTCCAACCAAACAATTCTTGCTAGTCATTAAGCCATAAACAAGCAAGCCAACAATAAACCATTATTAATTTGCTAAGAACAGTGTGTGATCTCAGCCATTTGTGAATTATTCTAGCTGGTGTAGATTTGCCCGTGATTTTGGATGGCAAGAAAGCTAAAGATATATAATGCCTTCGAAACCATGCATATATTAACCAACATTACATGATCTTCTGCTTCCCCCTAATGTGGTCTCACTAGGTTTACTAACATCTCAGAGGAAAAACTAGTAGTACAGTACAGAAGGATCATGATGCTATAAAAAGAGCATTCCCTGCCAAGAGAATAAATAACCTTTGTGTGAAAACAAGCCACATCAAGAAAATGCATAACTCTCCTGAATAAGACATGCATTGCTGCTTTTTTTCCCTACAAATGTAGAAAATGAACAGTTTAGAAAGAGTAATAACCCTAACATTAGCAGTACAGGTACATCAGCTCAGGCTTCCAAAATCTGCCTTGCTAGTTCAGTAGAGCAATGCAGTATAAATATTTCCTTGTAAACTAGTGAATGTTTTTCCTCTACATCTGCACCTAAAAAGGATGTTTGTATGCATTCAGGAGAGTGTGTGGGGTACCAGAGGACAGAGAGCTATTTTGAGGGCTTCTTAATGTAGCCGATGGCCATTACTGAATGTTTCCAGCGTTAATTTAGCAGGTGTTGACTATAATTAAGAAGGCTTCAGAGCTTGCATTTCTAAACTGCAATTGTTAGCTTTTTACAGTTTCTGTAGAAAATTTAGTGCTTTCAAGTGATGTCTGCAGAAAACTGAATAGCTTTGTGTTCCTCCTCTTCCTCCTCCTCCTCCATCCCTCTCTTTGTCTATCCTGTAAGAATTTGAACTGTAACTTTCTTTACACTCCTATCAATTTAGATATAAGCCTATCAGTCTTTATAGAATGACAGGTCATCAGTCCCTCCTCCTTTCTGAACCAGAAATATCCAAAGTATAGATGGTGCAGCACAGAGGTCGGTTTGGCCGAACTGATAGTGGTGGCGGCGGGAGGCTCTGCAAGCCCAAGCAAGAGTGAACTGGTAGTAAAACAGTTAGCAACCCACCACTGGTGCAACAGCCTTGTCAGGCTCCTGGTAGGACATATGTTTTTCCTTAGCAACCTTTATGCCTGTTTTTTTTCCCCCTTTATTATTGTGGTTCAAAATCATGATTGCAAAACCACAGATGCTGATTTTACTATCCATACAGACTAAATCCACCCATTCTTTCTGCAGGAATGCAAATGAAGAGAGTTACACTTCCAAATTTTGAACTATACTATAGGTAAAGATTCCATTCGCACATATGTGCTAGTCATTCCCGACTCTAGGGGGCAGTGCTCATCTCCGTTCCAAAGCCAAAGAGCCAGCGCTGTCCGAAGACGTCTCCGTGGTCATGTGGTTGGCATGACTAAACACCGAAGGCGCACGGAACGCTGTTACCTTCCCACCAAAGGTGGTCCCTATTTTTCTACTTGCATTTTTACGTGCTTTCAAACTATTCTATGCATGTACCCAAACACTCAGACATTGCCAGTAGACATGGCCAGAACATTTTAGGTTTGACAGAGATTTGATGTCTTCTGAATTGATCCAAAGGCTTCTTGGGAGATTTGCAGGTCATTTCAGAGGTCCTACTACACCCTGTGGCCAACAGAATGGAGCTGCCCACTTTTGCTGCGCCATAACAAAGGAGCAGGCTGGAGTAGCAAGTTCTGCAAATATAGGGTAGGTATCAGTGGTGGGATTCAGCCAGTTCGCACCTATTCGGGAGAACCGGTTAGTAACTTTCTAAGCAGTTCGGAGAACCAGTTGTTGGAAGAAATCTTGCCTTCTCTTTCCTACTAAGAGTTTTGTGTAGGCAACACCAACACGTTATCTTCAATAAATGAACAAATATAAGGGTTTCAGGACCATTTATATAACTGGGTTATCTTTACCTAGTTTTAAGACACATGTGAACAATAAATCACATATATTTAGGCAGAAATATTAAAAATTCAAAAGGGTTCACAAATGTTTAAATGCCACTATTTTTGTGTCTCTGTGTCAGTGGTGGGATTCAGCCAGTTCGCACCTATTCGGGAGAACCGGTTGGTAACTTTCTAAGCAGTTCGGAAAACCGGTTTTGGGAAGAAATCTTTTGGTTTTTCCCACTTTACAGGGCTAATCCTGTAAGGAAGGCAGGAAGGAAACATTCTGGTGTTGTTTCTAGCCTGATCTTTACTGCCCTGCTTACAGAAACTGCTTCTCCGGTTAACCCTTATTACCATTGTAACAACTAAGGCGAAGTGCCCATCGACCTGAGTGACATTGACTTGGCCACACCCACACGATCACATGACCACCGAGCCCCACCTACCCAGCTGATCATTAGGGCAGAGAACTGGTTGGTAACTTATTTGAATCCCACCACTGGTAGGTATCCTTGGAGTATCAGACTTATTCTCAATGGCTCTCACTGAATTTTGGGAACAGCAAGGGGTACAAGTGGCCCTTCACCCTCTGACAAAAAGCCTGATCCCTAAAATCAAGTTTTTTAGTGGAAAACATGCTATGGTCCATTCCCTTGGGAAACATGCGCAGTCCATTCCCTTGGGAAACTATTCCATTCAATGGGGAGGAAGGCTAGTCCAGAATGCAGCCGCGCGAGCGATCGTGGGTGCACCTCGGTACACCCACATAACACCTATCCTCCGCGAGCTGCACTGGCTACCTGTCGATCTCCGGGTGCGCTTCAAGGTGCTACTTACCACCCATAAAGCCCTTCATGGTAGTGGATCTGGGTACTTGAGAGACCGCCTTCTGCCAATTACCTCCTCGCGACCCATTAGATCTCATAGATTAGGCCTCCTCCGAGTTCCATCTGCCAATCAGTGTCGACTGGCAACTACGCGGAGGAGAGCCTTCTTGGTAGTAGCTCCGACCCTTTGGAACGATCTCCCCGTGGAGATTCGTACCCTCACCACCCTCCAGACCTTCCGCACAGCCCTTAAAACCTGGCTATCCCGTCAGGCCTGGGGTTAAAGAATGTAACTCACCCCCACCCGAATGGTATGAATGTTGTGCTTTATTTTTAATTATGTATTGCTTTTATGTACTATTGTTTGTATCCCCCTCCCCATGAGTTGTGAGCCGCCCTGAGTCCCCCCAGGGAAAAGGGCGGCCTATAAATAAATTTTCAAATACTCAAATACTCAAAATCCCCATCCAGTGAAGATCGAAAAAGTGATCTTATTTCCACGTCTTTCATATTCATGGTTGGTATTTAATTTACATTAGCCGGTAGATTTTTGTTGATGTTCAAAAAACTCTCTTTCCGACTTTGTTTTTCCTTGAAACGAAATAACCTTCCATCCATTTCCAAAAAAAAATAAAAGAACCAGAGCATTGTCAGAAAAAGCTTCATTAGAGCCAACTTGTGGGGTTTTTTTCCTCTCTCCCCCCTCCTTTTAGTTTTGAAGCACAGAAGGTGGGGGAGGCGAAGAGTTTTTTTCCGTTTCTTAACTGGATGACAGATTTTGTCTAATTAATCTAGAGCCCTGTGTATAGAAACTACTGCAAAGCAAACATGTCTATTAGCAGAAAAGCAGTGATTACTGCTTGGCATCCAGCCAGGGCCTCTACATAAGCAATGAAACTGTCTCCGTGCCATATGGGTTCTGCTGTAGCTATGAATCGAATCCAACACAAGGTTAAGATGTGTCAGATTTAACTGTGATTTAATTGATACTGGTAAAGAGGCTCGACATAAAGAAACAGTGTGTGTGCTATTAAGAAACAGACTGCATGTCAGCTTCTCTCCCTTCATTTGTGGGCAAGAAACCCTTCTTCGCTCAGACATCTAAAGGAGTTTCCAGATTCTTACTTCTTTACGTTCAATTGAATCAAACACACACACACACACACACAAAAATAGGCTTCAGGTTAACAAGTTTACCAGCATTTAATTGGCAATGAATGAGAACTCTAATCAGATTCTCTAATGGGTTTTGTGCACGTTTAATTAATCTCTATATGGAGGATCCAATTATTTTGCCGAAATGATTAAAATAAAATAGAGGATGCTGCTTGATGAGACTTACTATGTTGTTGCAAGTAGTTCTACCGCCCAATGCTGAAGGGTCCCGAGTATCATTGATGGGATTTATATCCTTGCTTTTTCAGCAACTTAAAGGTTGCATCTGTGACACTCGAGTGCAATTTAACCCCCCGAGCAATTCTGGGAGATTCTTAGGGATGAAATGTTGGTTATATCAGCAACCGAGAGTTTCCTAGTACCAGGGTTGAACAGTATTAGGCTAAATATCTCTTAAAATATGGGGAAAGTAGGCAAAAGACACCATAATTCACTAGCCCTAGATATAACCGTGACCCGACAAATGCGCACACGACAAAAGCGCACCGACAAAACCGCGGCGAGAAAACCGTGACATCATAAATGCGGCCACAACAACGCGCCGACAAAACCGCGCCCACAAAATCGTGATTTAAGTTAAGGTAAGGGTTAGGTTCAGGTTCTGTTTAGGGTTAGGTTTAGGGTTAGGTTTAGAGTTAGGGTTAGGGTTAGGGTTAGGGTTATTCGGTTGTTATTAGCTGTTCGTTGAAGGCAAGCTTTTGTCGGCACGCTGTTGTTGGCGCGCTTCTGCACTCATTCGTCGGTGCAATTTCAAACTCGCGGTTTTCTCGCCACAGTTTTGTCGGCGCGCTTTTGTCAAGCCCGCATTTGTCGGTGAACTGATATAACAGATATAGCCCTAGATATATCTAGCCCTAGATATAACAAGGTTGTCCTTTTCGTGTTGTCACATGGCAATCAACTGATTAAAGAAATGTCAGCCTTTCCCGGCAGACTAGACGAGGACATCAGCGTTATAAATTTATTTATTTTTTATTTATTTATTTGTATCCTGCCTTTAATATTTTTGCAAACAATTCAAGGTGGGGAACATATTCATACTTTCCTCCTTCTAGTTTCCTAACAACAACAAACCTGTGAGTGGGTTGGGCTGAGAGAGAGTGACTGGCCCAAAGTCACCCAGTTGGCTTTCATGGCTAAGGCAGGGCTTGAACTCATGGTCTCCTGCTTTCTAACCTGGTGCTTTAACCACTAGACCAAACTAATACAAATACCATTTTATTATAAGGCTACAGTATCAGAACCTTGCAAGTCTGAATGCGCTTTCTCCCTCCCTTCCTCCCTTTTTCTTCCTGAATGCATGGAGGGCCGTATCTGAGAAGCTTTCTCAAATTACATTTCTGCCCCTGGTTCAGATTTCTCTTATCTGCCCATTGCTTATGGCTCTTCCTCTTTTTCCTCAAGGTTATTTCTGCTGCCCATTATAAGATGCTTCACCCTACAGTGTACTCAGGAGTGAGCTTCAAAAATTGTAGCTGAACCCATCTCGCTGTTTTGCTGTCCATGAGCTTGGGCCTGACATCAATCTTGCCAAACTAAAGCTATAACTTTCTAGTATAGAAAGTTATATCCTGGGAGATTCTAGCTGCTCTCCCTTTCGGCTCCTCCGGGCGCACATTCCATCACAACGAGATAGGTGCAGGTGCAGATATAGGTATAGGAACTTTAACAATCGAGGTTCCTTCAACTTAAGTTCTTCTGCCAATTCCCTAAAATTATGCCAACATGGCCAATTAGACCATTGCTCCCATAAAACCACTGTAAACCCCACCCAGCACATTCCCTCTGTTTGATTAGATGGAAATCCAAAACAACAAGGTCTCTGGTGTCCATTTTAAAGAGCAACAAACTTTTCATCACATGTTTTCATGAATTAATTAATTAATTCCAAAATGGCATGCGGTCTCCGGACGCAATTCAAGGTGTTGGTCCAACCTTTAAAGCCCTGCATGGCTTAGGGCCAGCGTACCTGCGAGACCACATACCTCCCAGCGGCCGGTGAGATCCCACAGATTGGGCCTCCTTCAGATGCCATCAGCCAGACAATGTCAGCTGGCGGCTCCCCAAAAGAGAGCCTTCTCTGTGGCTGCTCCGACCCTTTGGAATGAGCTACCCCCAGAGATCCGGACCGTACCCACTCTCATGGCCTTCAGGAAAGCTGTTAAGACCTGGCTATTCCGGCAGGCCTGGGGCTGTTGACCTCACTGTT
The DNA here is from genome assembly GCF_009769535.1 of Thamnophis elegans. NCBI lineage: Eukaryota > Metazoa > Chordata > Lepidosauria > Squamata > Natricidae > Thamnophis > Thamnophis elegans. The sequence continues at coordinate 8,650,141 of NC_045545.1, read as the reverse complement.
GAGGTCCAGTCCCAATTAGAACGAATGCATGTGTTGTGCTTTTAAATCTGTCTTTTTTATAATTTCTTTCTTCCTCTTCTTTTTGTAAGCCGCCCGGAGTCCTTCGGGATTGGGCGGCATATAAATTCTATAAATAAATAAATAAATAAATAAATAAATAAATAAATAAATAAATAAATAAATAGTGACTCCAGTGGCAGCCTCAGTGAAATGCTCTCTATTACTATAACTCTGTTGCTTGTATCTTTAGGATTTATATTGTTTTGTTTAGTTTCCTAGTAGGATTTATGTTGATTCTATCCCTAAGTGTTGTATCGCATGATATATAATGAATGTATTTTTATGATGACTATGATCATGATCTATCACTTACAGCTTTTATGTACAATGAGAGCTTATGCACCAGTGGTGGGATTCATTTACCTTTCCCTACTGGTTCACAAATGTGAGTGCACACACTGCATCTGTGCATGCGCAGTGCTCACACATTACATTGGGGCACGTGGGCAGAGCCTGCCTCAGCTGCCTCTACCAGTTCGTCCGAACCGGAGAGAAATTACACAAATTCCTTGTGTAATCACACTTGGCCAATAAAGAATTCTATTCTATTCTATTCTATTCTATTCTACTCTACTCTACTCTACTCTACTCTACCCTACCCTACCCTACCCTACCCTACTCTTCTTCTACCCTACCCTATCCTACTCTACTCTACCCTACCCTATCCTACCCTACCCTACTCTACTCTACTCTATTCTACTCTACTCTACTCTATTCTCCCATTGACCTCATCAGATACAGGGAGTACAGGATGAAAATGCATCGATAGTATCAGTTTGGTTGCTAATCACCAATAAATGCTGATGCACATATAATCTAGCCTTGATCTCTTAGGTAGGTATATATTCAAGTATATGCGTACAGTATTTCCCACAGAGAGTATCCCACAATAAGATACCTTTTTAAAAAAACCATTTTTTCACAGAGATGGGAAAAATAGAAAAACATTTAATAGGAGCAGTTGTTCTTGTCTTCCGAGCCCATCCTCGAATGAGAATACGGTATATTTTTCAACATTATATCTCAATTAGGAAGAAAGACAGGAAAAGGAATCAAAAGAAGGTTGTGGGTTTTTTTTTTCTCTAGAAAATACACATAAATTGGTATTTTTTTTACAAAAAAATTGAACAAGTTTCTATCTTTTGTTAAGTATTAAAAATCCATTATTTTGCCATGCAACCTCACTAATAAAATAGAAAGTTACATGCTGTTATCAAATATACATAATTACAAGGAAAGATACAAGGAGATGGAAAGCTTATTAACCAAGCCTCTTTCTTTGTTATACTACCTCAATGCCATGCTTTTATTAGTCATCTCCATTATTCAAGTAGTAAGAACACCTTGAGAGGTGAATTCCTTCAGTAATTGCTGTTCTCGTGGGTGGGTGGGGGGAGTCTGTACCATTAAAGTCAACATTTGCAGTTTAGATTTGCATCCTCCCTTGTATAGTAGCAACTGCTTTTAACTAGTTCTACTTTTCTCTGGTATTCCATACTTCATCCTATTGAAATACTTTGACCTGGTCACATACAGGAACTGAAAGCTCCTGTACGAATGAAACTTTCTTTTATTTTTCTTTTCAGATGGGAGGCAGTGGGGAATTTCCCTACGATTCTTGCACTTTTCATCAATAATAAATGCTCCAAACCAGAGGTGGTATTCAGTCAGTTCGGACTGGTTTGGGCAAACCTGTAATAGCAATAGCAATAGCAGTTAGACTTGTATACCGCTTCATAGGGCTTTCAGCCCTCTCTAAGCGGTTTACAGAGTCAGCATATCGCCCCCCGCAGTCTGGGTCCTCATTTCACCCACCTCGGAAGGATGGAAGGCTGAGTCAACCTTGAGCCGGTGAGATTAGAACCGCCGAACTGCAGATAACAGTCAGCTGAAGTAGCCTGCAGTGCTGCACCCTAACCACTGCGCCACCTCGGCTCTGTAGTGTCGATGACCAGCTGGCCCCGCCCATCCACATCCGCCCTATGCTGTCCTTTATTTCCTGCTTTCTAGCTTATCTCAATCATGTGACACAGCTGATTCCGCCACCTCTCACTGTCCTACTTACCGTTGCTGACTTGGAAGGTAAGCAGCTGAGCTTCTAAATGCTCCGTTTTCAGCACTGCACACAAAGTGCGCATGCATGCACAAACCACGCGCTCACCTAACCGGTTGTTAAACTGGAAGCATTCGACCACTGCTCCAAACCATTCATGAACCCACACTCTTTATTTTGAAATGTGCTCTTTTCTTTTTCCTCCTAATGGATTATTGGGGGGTGGGGAGGAGAGAATTTCAATGATGTGAGAACAAACTTGGAGGGAACAGACACTCTTGCTAGGGTTACCCCTGCTGCAGTGGTGGGATTCAGCCAGTTCGCACCTATTCGGGAGAACCGGTTCTTAACTTTCTAAGAGGTTCAGAGAATCAGTTGTTGGAAGAAATCTTATTTTGGTTTTTCCCACTTTACAGGGCTAATCCTGTAAGGAAGGCAGGAAGGAAACATTCTGGTGTTGTTTCTAGACTAATCTTTATTGCCCTGCTTACAGAAACTGCCTCTCCAGTTAACCCTTATTACTATTGTAACAGCTAAGGCGAAGCATCCATCGACCTGAGTAATGTTGAGTTAGCAATAGCAATAGCAGTTAGACTTATATACCGCTTCATAGGGCTTTCAGCCCTCTCTAAGCAGTTTACAGAGTCAGCATATTGCCCCCAACAATCTGGGTCCTCATTTTACCCACCTCGGAAGGATGAGTCAACCCTGAGCCGGTGAGATTTGAACAGTCGAACTGCTGAACTGCAGTCAGCTGAAGTAGCCTGCAGTGCTGCATTTAACCACTGTGCCACGCCCACATGGTCACATGACCACTAAGCCCCGCCTACCCGCCTGTTCATTAGGACAGAGAACCGGTTGTTAAATTATTTGAAACTCACCACTGCCCTGATGGTATGATCAAAGTTAAATCCAGGAGAAGGCAATAACAAATCAAGAAAACTTTGTGGATATAGTTGAAACATTTAGATAAATGGGCATGAGACTATACAAAGAAATCAAATGGCGATGTATCCAAAAAAAAAACATGTGTGCAATTATAATGCAATAAATAGCAAGGTCATGTCTAGAGGAATTAGTCTATATCCCCTGGAGATTAATGTTATGTTAAATAAACAGTGGCAGAGAATATTGAAGAACTGTACCGCAAATTGCAAAGGGGGCTAAATGTGATATCTAGGAAGGAAGCGAGTATACTAAAAAGTGACTTGGATGCAAAAGATGGAGAAATACAGCTAGGTTTCAGCTGGGTGAACAAAATAAACCGAGAGACAGTTCAGTAGAGTTTGTCAAAGAGATTGTTTCATCCATTGCTAACACCTATTTCATGCAGTATAAACACATAATTTAGATTTGGATAACACTGGAGTCAAATGTACTACATGACAGGAAACAGAAGATGGGAAAGGGCGAGCCAATCATCCAAAATACTTTAATGTGGAGACTGTGGAAACAGAGTACGAATTCTTAGTGTCAAATCTATCGGTTAAATTTAGAAAATTAAAGAGAGCAAGTGTGCCAACAAGATTTGACTTGGAGGGGGGATATAATCAAAACAGAAAATCAATTCAGCATATTGAAGCAGTGGATGATAAACAAACTAGTCTTTTCAGATCACCTGGGTGAAGCAAAGGATAAAAGCTTTGCACAACAACAACAACAATAGGTTTATAACAAGCAGATACAGATTTTGAACCACAAGGAAGAAAGGACAAGGAAGGTTTTTCAAGTATATTTATAGAACTATCTAATCTAAAGCAAATGTGGTGAAAAGAGGTACTGAAAATGCTTACAAACGGAATGAAAGAATGACAAAAATATTTAAGAGAATACATCAGAGGTGGGTTCCTATCAGTTTGCACTTAGTCGGTAGAACCGGTTCATCAAATCTACCAAACCGGTTAGAAGAGGTTCCACCAGTGGACCCGGAAAGCAGGCCACACCTACAGAAGAGGTTCCAAAATTTTTTGAAACACACCCCTGGTCCTTGGATATGATTATTCTACACTATCATGCTCCTATTTATAAAACTCAGTGCCTCTGTGAAAGGTAAGGATGACTACTGCGTTTGTGGTGCAATCAGAACATTGCGTGTGTTGACGTTGTTTTAACGCAAACCAAAGATGCCTTTTAAAAAACAAGTTTACATCCTATTCTTATGCATGCCAGTGCTGTGTGTGAGGTAATTTAAGGTGGTTCTGACAAGTGTCGTCGGCATCTTCATATCCGATCACATGGGCGGCAAGCCACTCCCATCCGGTCACATGGGCAGCAAGCCACTCCCACAAAGGAGGCCACACCCACAGAGTAGGTTCGAACAATTTTTGAAACCCACCACTGGAATACATTTAGGAACCAACTTCACTAGAAAATGGGATATGGTAGGCCGTAAACCAGCTGTTAACTAGGACAGAACCCGGAGTAAAATCTGATTCTCATGCTGATAAGGAGGCTAAATAGCCATTTTGTAAACATTTTGATGCAGGCCTCCTATAAAACAGACTGGCTTACTCCCAATTTTATTACACTAGGACAAGAAAGAGTACAAGAATCAAAGTGCTTTGATTTCCCTATATGCAGATTCCTCATTTGAAAAGGAAGTACTCCACAGAATGTTTGTGTTCCGGCTTTAACCATTTTTCCCTAATAAATCTTCCTAACCTGAATTCAGGGAGGGTTTTCCTCTGGATCGATCATTTCCAGTCCTGATTGCTGCTACAAAGCCTGACAACCAGTTGCGGATGAAATATGCACCAAAGTGTTTAACACTGCAGTAGAAGAAGCTGTTAAAATGCTTCCAGCCTTGTGACAACAAGCATGCAACAAAAGTGTGTGATCTGGACATTGGAAAAGGTCGGTGTATATACCAATCCCAAAGAAAGAGAAGTGCTACAAAATGAGCAAATCTACAGAACGTTACGTTAATACTTCCTATAGGGGAAGGTTTTGTTCCAAGTCTCACAAAGAATGAACACAGACGGACAATGAATTTTTCTTTAAATTTTAGCTTAAAGCAGAGGGATACAAGATCAAATCTCTAGAATATCTAGAATATCTTATGGGTATTAAAGAGAGCAAGAGAATTGGCAAGTTTCCCTTCACTTTGTTGGCTACCCACAAGGGTGTCAAAGTGGCGGCCTGTAGGCCGGATGTGTCACATGCAGGCCACGCCCACCCCAGCTCCGCAAAGGGAAAAACGTTGCGAAGCATCACATGACGGCAACGTGATGCCACACGTTGGACACCAGTGGGCTACCACAAGGCCTTGATTATGCATACGATGCAACACCTCACTATTCTAAGTGCTAAGTTATTCATGCTGGCTGAGGAATTCTGGGAGTTGGTTCAGACATCTTAAAATGCCAGAGTTGAGAAACACTGATTTAGAGAAACATTAGAGCAGGGGTGTGTAACCTTTGGCAACTTTAAGACTTGTGGACATCAGGCTGGTTGGGGAATTCTGGGAGTTGAAATCCATAAGTCTTAAAGTTGGCAAGGTTGGATATTTCTTATTTAGAGAAACCCAAGGCTTCCTATTGTCCCCAAACCTGTTTAACTTATATGGTAAATATAAGCATGGTAGAATTGGAAGAGTAGGCACTGGGAACAATAGAGGATGAAATATTGTACTAATATTTTGAGATACGCAGATGATACTACTTCCAAAGCCAAATTTTTAAAAAGACTTAGAAATCTCCCTATAAAAACATAAAGTGAAAAATCTGGACTGATCTTAAATAAGAGTTTAGTGAACATGCAATTGACAGGAAAGGAGATGATAATTTTATTTGGAAGGCTCAAGAAAAGATAAAAATTGATAAAAACATTAAGGAGAGATTGATCCTACAGGAGGTGACAAATTTAAACAAAATCACAAAGGATAAAATTATTTCTGTGACCACAAAGATCAGAAGAGCTAATGCATTTGTTTCCGGTAGGAATGAAAATAAATAAGAGAAAAGATAGATACTTCTGAATTATGGATTTGGCGAGGTTGCGAAGAATTCCATTGATTATAAGAATAACTGATCAGCTGTCCTTGAAACCAAAAAAAGGGTTCTCTTGCAGTGATGATCCGCTAGCAAAAATCCACATACTTTTTGTATGTGTTAGAAGTGGATCGTGGAGAAGAAAAAATCATAACACTCATAATTTTAAAAAGTGCTTAGAAGGCTGAGGGAAGTAGAAGAAAGGGAAAACATTGGATAAGGTGGATCAACTGAATCAAAGAGATTATTTATTTATCTACTTAACACATTTTGAAACTGCATTATCATAAAATGTCCTGGAAATGGCTGTAGATTCTTTTTTTTTTTTTAGTATAACAGTTCAAAACTCAGTTGCAAATATTTTTATTTCAAAATTCAGTTTTTTAAGTCATTTTCTGTCAGGCACAAGGAAACAGAGCAAATTCATGAGTAGGCCAAAGCAGTTTCTTTATTGTTGATCACCTATATTACAAGAATCTTGTCAAGACTTCCTTGAGAACCAGTAGATAAGAATTCATTAGTCTGGTCTCTGATGTGGCTTCCCATGGAGCAATTCCATGCTGGCACACCTCTATACTTCCAGCTTCCCTTGAGCTGGTGATTCTACCACATCTTCAAGTTTAAATCAGGCTAAATGTGAAGTTAAATCTGGTGGGGGGGGACCCACAATCCAATCCAGCTTCAGACATAGAAGCTCAATGCGCAATTTTGGATCCATCACTATTTATCAGTCCAACCTCACCCACAAACCTATTACTATGAAAATAAGATTGGAGAAAGAAATGTAAATTATACATTTCTGACCTCTTGAAAAAAGTAGAATATAAATTTAAAACCACCACCACCACCATCACCTATACATGGCTTAACAAAAGGAACAACAAGTTGACATTTTACTTTCCCACTGAAGTGGTACCTATTTATCTACTTGCAGTTGCATGCTTTCGAACTGGTAGTTTCGTAGGAGCTGAGGCAAGGACAGGAGCATGGTGCTCATGGTTTTCCAAATGACAACCCTAGCATCTCAAGCACTAAGCTCCTGCACCTCCCCATTAGTATAGTGTACTTAAACTCATTCTATGGCACAATTCAGTTCTTCGGGCCTGGGATCCTGAATGAATATGTGCTTCTAAGAATTTTGCACCCTGAAACCCAGCAGGGAACTTATAAATGTATATTCCTCTGAACAGGGCCGGATTTAGATGAAAAGAGGCCCTAGGCTATTCCACTTATGAGGCTCTTTCACCTCCCATTTTTAAGTTTGTAAATTGCATGAGAGACAATAAAATACATCATTACTGTGATATATATCAATATATATCAATATATATAGCTGGCCTCCCGACGGAGGGCGGCTCTGCTCTGCGGCAAAGGCAGCGAGGCCAGCCGCCTCCCCTGCTGCACTCAGCTGCCCGGCTCAGCCCCCTCGCCCTCACCTGCCTGGCCGCTGGTGGGCTCCGCGTCGACGGGGTGGCTACTGGGAGTGGCCGCGCCTCTTGCCCGACCGCCGGTGCCGGGAACGTGGGCGGGCTCCCCAACTGCCGCAGCGCTGGAACGATCTTAACCAATACATTTTTATGTTTGTTTATTAGTCATATGCGTAGAATTTCTCCTTATTTTCAGTTCAGTGTTTTAGTGTTCACTGTTTTTAGAATAGTGTAATTTTAATTTTGCTAACAATTTGAATGTAGGCCCCTCTTGATCTTGAGGCCCTAGGCTGAAGCCTAGTTAGCCTATAGGAAAATCCAGCCCTGCCTCTGAACATAAAGGAAAGTATAGTCATTTGAACGCACATCATTCTGTTGTCCTTGTATTTGTAAGCATATTCAGTTTAATACATTTATAAAGCCGTTATCGATCATAGCCAAACAACTACAGAGGCAAAGACTTAACCCTAACCCTTATCCCTCAGAAAGTTGGGCATGGAACTTGTATATGTACTCTCAGCTTACCATCGTTCGTACTAGTGGAATATTTGCAGTGTACTTATAAACTGGTACTTTTAGGGTTATCAACACCTCGAGGTAAAGCCAGATCAGGAAACTGACTTACATGAACTGTGTCTTATTGATACAGACTCTTGCAAACCTGATTGTGTCAGCCACAAGTAACCAGAATGAATAAGCAAAGCAATTTCTTTACTGATGGTAACCTATAACCTGACCAGACTGACTGTATTCCCATGTGAACAGGGAAGTGATTCACTAGTCCATTCTATATTGCTTCCTACCCCCCCCCCAAAAGCAGCTCCATAATGCTTCACCTCTTAACCTCTCCCCTCTTTTTAGCTGGTTATTATGATTTACCTCCCTTCTCTCTGATATTCTAGTGAGCCAGAGAGATGCCTACCTTCTGAATGCTATCTCGTTTTCCAGGACATAAAGAATGTTTCATCCCTCTTTGTTTATCTATGCATTCCTGTTTATTTCCATCTGGAGAATCAGGGAGGTAGGAACTTAAAATCAAGAATTCCTGCAGGTGAATACATCAGGATGAGCTAAAAGGCTTCTAAGCCTGGGACGATCCTTCCAATACTCTATTGATGTATTTAACTATCTATCCACCTGCCTGTCTATTTATCTGCAACTAGTTCCCTATTGCAGTAGGGAACTGCATCTCCCATCACTCCATGCTGCTATACAAGCCTATTCTGTCAAAGGCAGTTTGCCATATTTTTTGGAGTATAAGATGCACCAGAGTATAAGCCGCACCAAGAAAAAGCAAAAGTTTTTACACTCTGCAGACTTCCCAAAAATGGCCCGTTTTTTGTCAAAAAAAGGGGGGCAGTCATAGCCTTTAAGAGGCTTATAGAGTGTTCCTGGGGCTGGGAGGGGTGCAAGAACGAGCAAAAAAGGGTTCATTTTTTGTGAAAACAGGTGGGTTTTTGTCAAAAAAAAGGCCATGCATAGCCTTTAGGGAGCTCCTGGGGGGCTGGGGGAGCAAAAACAAGCAAAAAACGGCCCACTTTTCACTCATTTTTGCCCTCCCCAGCCCCCAGGAGCACTCTGGAAGCCTCCTAAAGGCTATGCACCACCATTTTTGCAAAGAGAGTGGGGTTTTCAGGAGGCCAAAAATGCTGTATTCAGTGTATAAGACGCACCCAGATTTTATGAGGGAAAAAGGTGCATCTTATACTCCCAAAAATACGGCATTTGTTTGTTTGTTTGTTTAAACTATGCTATTCACATATATTATTCACATTTATTTATTCTATATTGACCAGTTTGAAAGCATGATTTACTATTCTCTTTCTTTTTTTTTTAAAGTACAATATAACAATGGGTTTTTTTAATAGAGGTTTTATGAGATGATCTTTAAAGTGCATTGCAAAGTAATGTAAGCTAAGCATATATATATTCCCCTACATCATAAGGAGCAACCTATTTTAATATATCCAAACCACCCATGGAACCGTTCGCTGCTATTATTGCAAATGCCTCCTCATCCTTGAGACCCAGCCGTTCAATTTCCCTTCTTGCTAGGCTTTCAAACAATGAATATGTCTGAGCGACGAGATTGCCATGTTATTGTCAATCCTGTAATACATAGCCTTGTACACCAGAAATCAGTATGGAACGCTGCACTCCTGTAACTTTTTACAGCCTTTAAATTGCCAGTCTTCTGACTACATTTCTTCAAACAATATTACCATCTGAGTGATATCAATCAAACCATCCTGCCCTTTCATGTCAGGATTCACAGAGTCGGGCCACTTGACTGAATTCTGATTACCTCTGTATTCAGAGGAAAATAAATGTGATTTGAAAAAGAGATCCTAGCCAGGAGTTGTATTTAATGAAAGCACTACTGATTGGGAGGAGAATAATGCCTAAAATATTATATTGGGAAGCACGGGTATTTCTGTAGGGAAGTTGTTTTGTCAGGTGATATATTATGAGGCTGTTCCTCAATTGCTGCAGCTTTGAGACACAGAATATCAGGACAATAATAAAAGTGAAGCAATTTAACTTCTGGTTTCAGTTTTGATCTGATAGGAGTTAAACCAGCTTATAAATCTTCAATACGCTACTGGTTCTCCTGGGAAATAGCCAAACACGCAATTCTCCTCCCCCTACTTTTCTACTGTGCTGTGATAGCTTAGATCCAATCATTCATATCTAAGGTATATATACCCTCAGCTAAACATTTGCTGAAGCATGACCTCAGAAGAGATAAACTGATCTTAGGATAACGTTTGAAGTTTGAACTATGCCTTTCTTCTTCAAAAGTATCATAGCAGCTAGGTAGTCAGAGTTTATCCAGGAGTACAGGATGATCTATGCCGCAGAGCCTCGGATGGCCACTAGATGACAGAAAAAGTCAAGACTTACAGTACTGTCTTTAGGCTGCCATCTATTGGTCATGTGTTGGTTTTGCTGCTGTTCAGATTTTACAGTCCCAGCAATAAGCATGAGAAAAATGCTGGTGACATTGCCCTAAAACAATTAGAGCAACACAGTATTTATGTATAGAGGCAGTTCTCAACTTATAACCTTTCATTTAAAGATTATTTAAAGTTATGAAGGTACTGAAAAGTGATTGAGAGACCGCCTGCTGCCAATTACCTCCCAAAGACCCATTAGATCACACAGGGTTGGCCTCCTCCGGGTTCCGTCTACCAGCCAATGCCATCTGGCTACTACCCAGGGGAGGGCCTTCTCTGTGGCAACACCGGCCCTTTGGAACGAACTCCCTGCCGAGATTCGGACCCTCACCTCTCTCCAAACCTGGCTGTGTCGGCAGGCCTGGGGTTGATGAGTTCCCTTCCCCTCTCGATTGTGCGTCTGTTGGTTATTTTAAATACTTGTATTTGTAGTTCTAGTGTTTCCCTTCCCCTCTTGGGTTTGTGAGCCGCCCTGAGTCCCGCTGGGAATAGGGCGGCATATAAATAAAACGAAACCTGAAACCTGAAACCATTTATGACCAGACTTCGTACTGACCAACATTATTCGTCATGTGATCAAAACTTGAGCACTTGGCAATCAGCCGCGTGTATTTACAACAATTGCAGCATCCTGGGGTCGTGTGATCATCATTTGTGACCTTCCCAGGGGGCTTCCAATAAAAATCAAGGGGGGAAGCTAGAATGGCTTAATAACCATATGATTCATTTAATGACCATAGCAAAAGGGTTGTAAAATCAGGTGTGACTCTCTTAACAACCATATTGCATAGTCTCAGACATTCAGGTGTCAATTGTGTTCATAAGTTAAGGATTACCTGTGTAATCAATTATGTATCTATCAAAACATCTCAAAATAGTACGCAAAAAAAGATCCAAATATTACATTGCAAAACAATACATTTAAGAAGTTCAATTAAAATACTTAAAATCAAAAAACCACTACAACAAATTCTGAATCAAAACATGCAGACAAGGCTGTTTCCTCTCTCTGAACATTTAGCTTTGAGATAAATTTCTTGTACTCAACAGAAAAGTAGAGGTATTAGAAACTGCCGGTAAAAGCATTTCAGCAAATATTCCTATTTATCATTTTTTTAAAAATATATATATTATTGAATCTAATAGTTTTTAGCTCCGTAGTTTCTAAAAACAGGCAAGTATCAACTTGGTTATCCAATCATCACTTAGGGTTAAGATTAAAAAATCATGACAGTGCATTAGGATTTATCTAGAATCCTAATGTGTTTCTCAACCTCAGGAATTTCAAAATGTATGGACTTCAACTCCCAGAATTCCCTAGCTAGCAAGTTGGGGGGTGAATTGTGGGAAATAAAGTCTACACATCTTAAAAATTAACTTGAGAAACATTGTTTTAGAAAAAAACACTAGTTTAGTTTAGTTTAGTTTAGTTTATTTGTCTTGTATGCCGCCCACTCCCGAAGGACTCCGGGCAGCTCACAATAAACAAGGGAAGGGGGATAAATAGACAAAAACAACACTTTAAAATACGCAACATTCACAGTTTCCGTGGGGCTGGATGTTTCACAAGCCCCCCGGCCTGCTGGAGCAGCCAGGACTTGGTGGCTTTGCGGAAGGCCGGGAGGGTAGTAAGGGTCCGGATCTCCACGGGGAGATCATTCCAGAGGACTGGAGCTGCAACTGAGAAGGGTCTCCCCCGGGGGGTCGCCAGCCGACATTGGCTGGCAGATGGAATCCGGAGGAGACCTAACCTGTGAGATCTAATCGGTCTATGGGAGGTAATCGGCAGGAGGCGGTCTCTCAGGTACCTAGTGGTTTGAATGTAATAAATTTACACTGCATCAGGTACTGAATCAGCATATTCTATTGGTTTATGGATGATAGCAATCAGACTCGCCAGGAAACCAAAATTTGATTTTATAATACATTCAGCATATTACCGCAGCATTCTTAAACACCATCCCATTCACACCATTAAGGTACACATCTTAAACGTCTGAACATGTGCCTAGGAATACAGCTTGAAAACTATGAGTCCTTCTCAAATCTGAGGCTCCAACATACAGCTCGACAACAACACCCAGGGTCCTGACTTAACATGGATACGAAATGAGGTGGCTTCCAGTGGCTATTCCCTTTCCAAAGTACTAAAGGGCAGGAAGGAAATATAGTTTTAGAAATTCATAAAATATCCATCAATTGATCTTGACTGGGCTACTGAATGTTCATTTACTACTGTCATAAACCCAGTTTTAGAACTCTTCTATCCTTCTGTAATTAAATTCTCTTTCAGTGAGTCTAGGTCCTCCAGACTGATTAAAATGTAGCTGTCATCATTACAGTTTTTCTGACGAGCTCTCCCCCCACCCCAAGCTTTTCCTAGCTGCCTTCTCCTTCCATCACTGCTGCTAATAACCAAAATATTCTGGACACACTACTGCAAATTAACTCCTCCCTTTGATGGCTCATTTTTCTAGGAGTGACATATGTCACAAGGCATCTTGAATTCCCTAAACTCTCCTTTTCTTTTTCCCAAGCAGGAAATACATCTTTCTGCCCTTCTAGGCAACCTCCAGTCCCTGATGGCATACAGAATTAATTTTCATCAAATCCATCTTCAGAACCACCAAAGTAACTAAGCTTTCCCTTTAAAGGTCATAACTCCTCAAAAACAATCAACTCATCTCAGATATGAAAAGGGGGGGTGGGGTGGATAGAATGACTTTTCTGAAAACAAACCTGTTTTAATTCCAGGTTTCTCATGGTAAACTGGTTTCTCCTTTCTATCTAAATTAATCACCCAAGAGGCATTTTTCAAAAAGATACAACGTTTTATGAACTTTCGGGACAGGGGCTTCTGCCTTTTTGTCTGTAATTTCCTGTCTTGATATTATTTGGTATCTAGAGTTAAATGCAATGCAGTGCCGCTCACAGTTCAAGAAACCACAATATTTTTGGTTCATAGTATAGAAATAAAAATAGAAAGTCATTTTTTGGGAGGGGGCGAGATCAGAAAGACTCCTCACCAGCAATCAACCCCCAGATGAGCAGAGATTAACACCAAGATTAACACTCGGTGAACAATCAGGAAATAAACAATACCCAAAATCAAGAAACTACCAACTCAGATAAACAAGCTAACAGCAAACTACAGTCTAATCAAGGAACCATCAAGAACACTTCCACCAACACTGAAGTCACTAGTATATATAAAAAGGGAGCAAACCCCACCTCCTTTTAGCACTGATGGTGTTACCTAGTTGGTAATGAAACATCTGCAAGAAAACAACCAAGCTCAGAGATCACCACTACACGTATTCTAGGAAGATGGCTGCCTGAGCTTTTCGCTCCGGTGGAGAAGAGCGTTGAAACGGCTCTGAGGTGCAACCCACGCTACACATTAGTCCTAAGCTAGTGTAGGGCTTTGGAGGAGATCCCGTCCTGAATCTGGAGAGGTGCCTACTTCGAAAAACGCTGTCCTGAAGGCGCAGGGATGGGCTTTAGTGTCAGCTTTTGGTTTCAGTTCCAGCGTTCGGCTTGGCGTTTCTACACACACGCGAGCAGCTTGTGGCTCGTTGGGCGGCGCCGCCCCCCCTTGCACGACCGACAGCTTGCCGACAGCTCTCGGCAAGAACAAGCAAGAACAAGCCGAGTTTGGACTATACTCGCCTCTGGTGTGATGAGAGCACGGTGAGAGCGTGGAGAATGCTTGCAGCATAGTTTGTCGATGCTGGGGGGTCGCGAAGAACCTGGAAGCGGCACGGCCTGCTTGGACTGCCGCTCCTGCCGCCCTTGCCGGTATTGCCGCCCCTATCAGCGATTGTGCTTAGCGGGAGACATCTGGCGGTAGCACGGGCTGCTTGATCTGCCGCTCCTACTGCTTTGTAAGAGAAGAGCCTGGACCAACACTGACCGGATTGGGCTGCGCCCCGAACGGCCCCAAGGCATGGGCGGGTGGCGCTGAGCTCCGTGGGGGGGAAGCGCTCCCCCCCCTTCTCAGGAAGATCACTCTGCGCTTAGACTATCTTTGTGGATTTCGTTGTGGCCACTTCGAACTGCTGTGGCGAGAGACTGGCTTGAGACTATCTGATCACTGGAACCTTGAGGAACTCTGGAGCCTGGAAGAGCTGGCTGAGACCGCCTTTGGCTTCTGTGGGGACAGCTACCGGATACCTGTCTTGCGGGGGGTGACCCCTTTGACTGTCTGACACCTCCAACTGCTGTTTGTGCTGCTGCAGGGTCAGGCTAGGGACAGAGTTAGAGTTAGGGTCAGCTCTACCTCGCAAAGGATTGCCCATATCCCTCCCATTCAGGAGGGAGCGGGTTATCCTGAACAAGGCGGCTGGGCGTGACTCAGCGGATGCAATCAGAGTGGCAATATAAGTGTTCTTAGAGGTCTGAATTGCCAGAAGGTAAGCTCTGATGCAGGCTTTTAACAGTGCTCAGTCTGACTCGAATTTACTGGACCTCTAGCGGCGCTCTAAGCGTCTCTTTTGGCGTTTCATCTCCCAGAGTTCCTCAGTAAACCAAGGAGCTCTCCTGGATCCGCTACCTCAGAGAGGCCGTAAAGGCACAAGCCGGTTAAGAGCCTCTGCCGCCGCTGAGTTCCAAGAAGCGACCAAGGTCTCCACTGGACTGTGGACAAGAGTATCAGGTATAACACCAAGCGCCGTCTGGAAACCCAGAGGGTCCGTTAAGCACCTGGGGTGGAACCACCTAATCAGTTCCTCCTCCCTACAGTGGGGGATTGGCCTCCGAAAGTCAAGCCTCAGTAGGAAGTGGTCTGACCATGACAGGGGCAGGATCTCAGTACCCCTCAAACCAAGATCACGACTCCACTGCTCCGAGAGAAATACGAGGTTGAGCGTGTGACCCGCTGAGTGAGTTGGGCCCTGAATTACTTGGGTCAAGTCCATGGCTGTCATGGAAGCCATGAACTCCTGCGCCCCATCAGAGCGCTTGCCGAGCGAAGGCAAATTGAAATCCCCCAGCACCATAAGCCTGGGGAACTCAACTGCCAGCTCGGCTACTGACTCGAGGAGCGAGGGGAGGGCTATTGTAACGCTGTTGGGAGGCAGGTATGTTAACAACAAGCCCACTTGACCCCCAAGGTCCAACTTCACCAGCAAGGACTCACACCCCACAAGCTCCGGAGTAGGGATCCTACGAGGAACTAAAGACCTTCGGATAATGATAGCCACTCCCCCACCCCTTTTCTGGGGTCGCGGCTGATGAAGCACCTGAAAACCCTCTGGGCACATCTCAGTGAGGGGGACTCCTCCCTCCGGGCCCAGCCAGGTTTCAGTAATACATGCCAGGTCTGCCCCCTCGTCTAAAATTAGGTCCCGGACAAAGGGAGCCTTGTGAACTACAGACCTGGCATTTAGCAACAGCAGCCTGAGACCAGGGCCCTGACTACTCACGCCATCCGGCCTTGGAGTGGAACTAATAGGGCCGGAAGGAAGGATCTCTGAGACGTAGCGAACCGTCATTCCCTGGTAATGGCTAGCCCTAAAGTTCCCGCCATATCTGCCCCTCCTGTTATGACCGTAATGTTCCGGCCCACTCCCGGGTCTGTGGTCCCCCCATTCTTCCCTCTGGCTACCGTATTCTCCGGTAGGCCCTTCAAATCAAACATCCTAGGCTGGGATTAGGCCTAGGTCCCCCCTGACACTTCTGCAGAGCACTCAGTGCAGAGGGTACCCGGTTGTGGTCCCAGCCTACTCAGACATACACAATCACACAACCAAACGCTCCCCACAAAGCAATTAAAAAACACAAATACAGCAATATAAAATAAAAGTGGGCACAATCAATCAACCACATTCATACCACATACACCCACCATGCCATTTAAAAAGTTGTGCGATGGTGCGAGTTGAGATTGTGCAAAAACGTTCTAGAATGAAGGAGGGAAACTAAAGTCCCAATCTTCTCCCATAGGAAGAGCAAAGTCCGAGAGTCAGGGGTAAACAGCATGGTAGCAGCAATTGGAGGGACAGTTCCAAGAGCAGGTGTCTCAAGGCCGCTCATCTCCAATAATCTCAATGGCCTTGGTGAAACAGGGCTCCTACAGGCAGCTGGGCCACGGCGTCCTGGAATCGCGGCGCTCTCAATAATATCAGCGGTCTCTAGAAGTTGAACTGTGGCACTCCCAAGTGGCCTCGGCATTCCAGGCGGCTCCAAACCCCTTAAACCAGCTGGGCCGCAGCGTTGGCCGAATGCAGCAAAGGCAGCAATGAAGCTGTTACCAGCTGGAACTCCCTTCCACGGAAAAAAGGGGGCGCACGCCCTCGCACTTCCGCGGTGTTTCCCACATCCCAGGCAAGCCGCAGCAGTTCGTCCATTCCAAAAACACTCGTGCCGCCCCCGTTTGCCTTGGGGAGGGAGGGAGGCCGTTCATATGTAACTACAGTCGCCATTAGCCATTCGCACCACCCGCGCCGTCCGGAGGAGGGGGGTAGCCGTTCGTATGCTTCTTCCCCACCACCTCCCAGGGCTCAAAACAAAGCGCAGCAGTTCTTTCGGCTGCAAGCCGCCCGTATCGTCTCTGGGGGGCGGGAAGGCCGTTTACAGTTTCTCGCTGCCACTCGCTGCCACTCCAAACAGTTGCTCCGTCTGGTGCCGTCCGGGAAGGCTTCTCGTTAATAATCACTGTTCCCGGCTCCTCTCAAGTTCTTCTTACCAGGCTTAGCTCCTCCGGCATCAAATTGCAACAGAACTCGAGTTATCAGCCAAGTTGTTTCTTCTTCGCGCCCGAGCGAAAAGCTCAAGCAGCCATCTTCCTCGCTCATGCGCAACTTCCATAATCACTGACAGGGCAAGCTACTGTATAGAAACAGGGAGCAAATCCCACACTCACTAACACCAATGATATTACCTAGTCAGGTAATGGAATGTCTACCAAGCTCAGAGAGCACCAAGAACTCCACAGAAACAATTTTAGCACGTTTTAGAAATTTTATATACTGTACATAAGACATATTGATTTCAACAGAGTGTTTGGCAAAGTATGCCATGACATTATAATTACTGGTAGCTACTTAGTTAAATGTGGCCTGAACGGCAATCGAAACATTACATAACTGGCTTGGAAATTGTTATCAGAGAGTGCATATCAATGGTTTCTAATCAAAGTGAAGATAAGCATTATGTGGGTTCTCCCAGGTTACCGTGTCTGCCCTTGCACAGTGCAACGTTTTTATTCACAACTTGGATCAGGAGGTGGGAATGTTTATCAAATTAGCACATATAACACATAAACCCTTAGGGAACAGCAATAAAAATAAAAATGCACCTGATCGGCTGGAGAAATGGACTAATATAGCAGGATGAAATGAACAGAAATGTAAATATATGCATTTAACTGGATAGACAATAAACGCACATATACGGTGTAGGATAGATGATATCCGGCTTGGCAGCTATGTTTTGTGAAGAAGATTGTGCAATAATAGTTTATCGCAAAATGAAGAGAAACAGTCCATTAACAAAAATGTTAGGAGTAGCACTTCCACTTTATTCTATGCATCTTAGACCCCTCTTGGATACAGTTGGATACAGTTTTTGATATTGCACTTAAGAGATGGATTTGGACCAGATGGAATAGGTCCAGAAGATGGTAACATGGGTTATCAGTAAACCAGTGGTGGTATTCGAGCCGAGGTGGCGCAGTGGTTAAATGCAGCACTGCAGGGTACTTCAGCTGACTGCAGTTCTGCAGTTCGGCTGTTCAAATCTCACCAGCTCAAGGTTGACTCAGCCTTCCATCCTTCTGAGGTGGGTAAAATGAGGACCCAGATTGTTGGGGGCAATATGCTGACTCTGTAAACCGCTTAGAGAGGGCTGGAAGCCCTATGAAGCGGTGTATAAGTCTAACTGCTATTGCTATTGCTATTCAAATAATTTAACAACCGGTTCTCTGCCCTAATGGCCAGCTGGGTAGGCGGGGCTCAGTGGTCATGTGACTGGGTGGGTGTGGCCAACTCAACATCATCCCCATTGATGGGCGCTTTGCCTTAGCTCTTACAATGTAATCAGGGTTAACCGGAGTGGCAGTTTCTGTAAGCAGGTCAACAAAGATGAGGCTAGAAACAACACTAGAATGTTTCCTTCCTGCCTTCCTTACAGGATTAGCCCTGTAAAGTGGGGAAAAACAAAAGGAGATTTCTTCCAACAACCAGTTCTCCGAACTGCCTGGAAAGTTACCAACCGGTTCTCCTGAATCGGTGCGAACCGGCTGAATCCCACCACTGCAGTAAACTAAAAAAATTATAAAGAAAGATGGAGATAACTGGAGAGAAAACGCAATGTTTGATTTCTAGAATATTTGTCTATATAGGATATAGACAAACTTTTCCAAATACCTATGATTTGATACCGTATATACTCGAGTATAGGCCGACCCGAATATAAGCCGAGGCACCTAATTTTACCACAAAAAACTGGAAAAGTTATTGACTCGAGTATAAGCCTAGGGTGGGAAATGCAGCAGCTACCGGTAAATTTCAAAAATAAAAATAGATACCAATAATGTTTTTGAATATTTATTTCAAAGAAAAACAGTAAACTAGCGGTGTATTCAATGAAATACTTCACTCACCTCATGATGCTGATGTCCCGCTGTGATGATGATGTCCCGTGCAGCCGCGGGAGCGATGTCCCGCCTCCTATGACACACGGCACAGTGATTCCTATCATTGGATCACTGTACCAGAGGAGGTGGGACATCGCTATGTGGCTGCTTGCCATAACAGGAGGAGGTGGGACATCGTTGCAGAGCGGCAGGAGGGGGAGGAAGGGGAATCGTAAGACAGCCCTGCATTACATTAGAACGTGAGGAGGGGGGATGGTGCGGTGCGCGCTGCGCGGCAAACTGACACAGAGGGAGGGGAAACTCACAGGGGCACTGGGCCATTCACGAGTGTCACCCAGCGGCATGGCCCCGCCCCTTTTTCTCCTCCATTTCGGGCAAATTTTTCACTGACTCGAGTATAAGCCGAGGCGGCTTTTTTCAGCCCAAAAAGTGGGCTGAAAAACTAGGCTTATACTCGAGTATATACAGTAAACATATCCTTAAGGATGATCACTCAGGAGAACCCTACATACCATACCTCCAAAGTCTTTGGGATTTTAAAGGGGTGGGGGAATCAAAAGGTTGCATTTTGAAAGAAGCTTGAAACAGGACATATAGAGTCTGATAAAATGTTACAGTTACTCTATTTTGATATGGCAGGTTTGTTGTCTCCTGCTTTGTGGCTGGACATTTTAAAGGTGATAAATGAATGAAGGTCATTTTTCTGTCACTGCTCAAAATGGGTTTCCCGTCTACCTGTAACTCTCTTTGACGGTCAGTTTCCAAACAACTTACCTGTCTGATTTTTCAAACTAAACACAGCACTTTTCTAACCCTTTTAGTTTCCAGCTCTGATGGTTTACTTTTTCCAACCTTCTGACAGGTTTTCATTTCTGGCCCTTGGTCTTAAGTTATGTTGCACGAAATCTTTTTTTTTCTTTTTTTTTTTTTGGTATTTTCATTGAGCATTAAAAAGATATATTACATTAAAGAGAGCCGAGGTGGCGCAGTGGTTAAATGCAGCACTGCAGGCTATTTCAGCTGACTGAATTTCAGTTCGGCTGTTCAAATCTCACCGGCTCAGGGTTGACTCAGCCTTCCATCCTTCCGAGGTGGGTAAAATGAGGACCCGGATTGTTGTTGGGGGCAATATGCTGACTCTGTAAACTGCTTAGAGAGGGCTGAAAGCCCTATGAAGCGGTATATAAGTCTAACTGCTATATGAATACAAGGGGATTAAAAGGGGGGGGGGAGGCATTGACTTCCGACTCTACTTAGCACAGTACAAGATACAAACACTCCAGCCTCAATTTTTGCTTTTACACATTAATATATAACTATCCATTTCTATAACGACAAATCTTTCCGCTCAACAAAACCGAAGTCAAAGTTTCATTTTTTTTTAATCACAAGCACGAAGTTCAGAAGTGGTATCCAAAGGAAAAAAAATATTTTCTACTTTGAATAAAATCATCAATTTAACCATTCCTGCTTTATCTTCCTTGCTATGGAAATAGTATGTATTTCTATTTGCACCTAATAATCTTTGTGAACTCTCACCATTTTTTCCCTTGTATCTCACACACCCCTTTTTCCACCGCTTCGTTTCCTTCCCTTAATTTTTTATTTCTATTTTTCTTTGTATTTGATATAATAAAACAAATAAAAATATAAAATATAAAAAGATATATAAATAAAGATAAAAATAAGACAAGAGGAGAGGAGAGAATAAAAGGTTAAAATACAAGTCTGTTGTGGCCCAGCAGGAGCCGTTGGAGCTGCCACCAGACTCCGACAGCGAGGGGCCCTATGAGTCGGCTCTGGAGGATGTGGAGGACCCTGGACAGGGTTCCGACTCTGAGCAGGGATCAAAGAGGCTGGTTGGCCACCAGGAGGCGCCTGTGGCCTGGAGCAGCAGTGAAAGACAAAGGGAGCATGCTCTTGAAGTCATGCCTTGGAGCAGTGGGGAGGGGACAAGGGAGTGTGATCCTGACATCATGCATTGGAGCAGTGGGGAGGAGACAAGGGAGTTGGTCCTGGATGCCCGGTAATGGAGAGCTAGTAGGCGTAAAGAACAGTTACACAGTTACAGGAGATAATTGAACTCAGGTGGTGGTAATTAGGCTCCTCTCAAGACTATAAAAGGAATGGCTTTCCACAAGCTGGTCGCAGGAATCAATGTATTTACTAGAGCTGGAGAAGCTATCGGGGCTGTCTTGGCAGGCTGGATTGCTGCCAAGGTCTAGTCTGTGTGTTAATAAATCCTTGCAGTATCTTTGTCTCGGCGTGCTTTGGTGTACGAAGAGGGGGGTCAGAACACAAGTCTTATTTTCTGTAGGTTATGCTGAGTCATTTTTAAACATGTGAACATTTTTTATAGATAAAGAAAGATTTCTGGCATCTGACATTTAGTAAGAGACAAATCTACACTCACATGTGAACAAATAATATGTGATAGATAAGCCATATCACAGAAAACTGTTTTTTCTAGGATATTCCTATTAAAGTCCATTATACATTAATGCTTCAAATGATTCTTGAGGAGTAATAGCCAATTTTAGCAACCAAACAGATCTGGAAAATAGGGTGGTGGAAATTAATATGGAAATTATGCTTATGTATTAGGAATCTGTTTATTCCTAAACATTTATGTTACATATATTCATACAGCTGTAGAAAGTCAGATCAAAGGATAAAACTATAGTTCATGGATGGTTCAATTTACAACCATAACTCCAGTTTTGCAATTACATGATAGTATCCACATTTCCTTAAAAATCAGGTAATCTCCTAAAATAATAAATGAATGTATCTCTCTCCCCCGTGAATGAAACTAATGATTTGATTGGTGCTAGGGCTGAGCAAGAATTATATTTATGTTCTTTAAGTAATTACGTATTAATCTATGTATCAACTGTGGTAAAACATCCGTCTACTACGGGGTTGTAGAAGCAAAATGAGGAACAAGCCTCAGAATGTTATCAGTGTTTTCCCTTTGCCTATAAATACTTGATCAAATTAAATTTAAAAGATGGCCCACACATACCCAGGGTTTAACTGAGAACCCCTTAAAAACTTTTGAGTTATTTAAAATTTCTTCTCAAAATTGTCCAAGAATTTAAAATAAAAATGTTTCCTGTTATACAATTGTCCCTTACAAAACAAATTCATAGTTTTATCTAGAGAACAAATTATATTCCCTATCATCCCAGTTCTAGCATTTTTTTTTCATTTTTGTGTCTTTCTTAATTACTTTTATGGGAAGTGGTTTTGGAGGGGTTAAGAACCGTATGCATATTATTTATTAAAACTTCCCTCCAAATGGATCCTGGTCTTACCATTTTAGATGGTTTCTTTCAGCCTGTAAAAAAAATAATCTATATTATGGCCCCTGTGACAATAAAAACCATATTCTAAATCTTGGCAGCATCTGGCCAGATGGGCAGACTTTGTTCCAAGATTTAAAAATTCTGCCAACTTTGAAGATTGAGCCAACGGCACTGCTCCTTACTCTGCCAAGATACACATCATGTGACTTCAGCTTTATGCTTTATGATGAGAATCCTGGTTCGTGGTTTTAGCTCTGGTATACATACATTTTTAACAGATGCTGCTTGTGTGTATCAGCAACTGGAATTCTCAACAAAAAAAACTAAGGTTAGCTTCAAAATAAAGAGCATCCGATATTACTGGTGATGATGGACCACTAAGTTTCTTTCAGATTATTGATCTTTTTATGAAGGAATCAAATACCTGACAGATTTCTGTATTCCGCAGAATGTAACTTGAAAAACACAAGAGAACTTGACATATATAAACTCTGACATTATAAAAACCATTGCTTTGATTTATTGGTTCTTTCCATATTACTTTTCACATTTATATCGCTACCTCACGGACTGAATTAAAGTCCCTTATGGAAATACTGAATTAAATAACCATCTTCTGAAAGCTTTCTGAATAAAAAACCCAGCAACCACATTTTTCTTTCACAGCTATATTCTAGCCAAGGTCTTATCTCATCTGGGGGACATATAATACTGCCCCCCCCCCTTTGTTGTAGTTCTTTTTTTCACTTTCTTTTAAAGGTGCTCGATTCCTTTAAATAGATTGTCACTTTTATTATTGTCCCTTGTGCTGGTAACATCAATCAACACTATCATATAAGTTAGTCCTTTGTAAAATCAGATTCCAGTATTACTTTATTAACCATGGCAGATATGAAACCTTGCATAAATGGAATTGATTTACCACAAAGGCATTAAAAAGCTTGCATACAATGCTTCTTCTTCTTCTTCTTCTTCTTGTTTGGTATGTTTTTCTTGATGAGTTGTGAAATAATAGACATATTTATTGGGAGACTACACTTGAACAATTTTCTTTTTCTCACCTGCAATATTTTGAGATTATTTCAATCTCTTCATCTGTTTGGTCATGTTTTTATTTCGTCATTTCCATCATGACAAAAATTGGTGAGGCAATAGAAAAGCGTGACCCGACAAATGCGTGCCCAACAGCGTGCCGACAAAACCGTGGCAATAAAACCATGACATCGACAGCGCGCCCACAAAGGCGCGCCGACAAAAGAGCGCTGACAGAAGCGTGATTACGGTTAAGGTAAGGGTTAGGGTAAGGGTAAGGGTAAGGGTAAGGGTAAGGGTAAGGGTAAGGGTTAGGGTTAGGGTTAGGGTTAGGGTTAGGGTTAGGGTTAGGGTTAGGGTTAGGGTTAGGGTTAGGGTTAGGTTTAGAGCACGCTTCTGTCGGCGTGCTGTTGTCAAAGCGCTTCTGCACTCATTCATCGCCGCGACTTCGAACTTGCGGTTTTCTCCGTACGGTTTCGTTGGCACGCTTTTGTCGAGCGCGCATTTGTCAGTGGACCATAGAAAAGAATTGTCTTCAAAAACAGTTTAGAAATAGTGCAGCTAATAAGAAGTAGAATTGCAGAAGATTTTTTGGTTTTATCAGGAAAACCCAAGCAGCATATGTCCAGAATTCATTGTTTTACAGTATATGTTTTTTAAAAATTGCACACTCTATGGGTGCCAAATATGTCATAGCTATTGGTCCATTTTCCACATTCCATGCAGTATTTAAATTTTCCATGAATACATTCTTATAAAATATTTTTAAGACCTCTGCAATTTAGGTTAAAAGAAACACTCATACAGGACACATATTACAACTGATTGGTCTTAATAAGATAAATTATGGAGATAATAAAAGACTATGCAAAAGAAATTTAATTTTAGGTAACTGACATTAATTTTAATCCACTTAAGTTTCAATGAAGTAAAAAGCCACATTTAATTCAAAAGTATTAACTATTAGCTACTTGCTTTAACTACAGTGGTTTCCACCAAGGTCCTCTGTTCCGGTGGGAACAGAGGTTTAATCCTATTGGTCGAAGGGTCTGACAGCTCCCTATAAAAGGGCTGCTGTCAGACTCAACCTTCAGTGGATTGTTCTCACTTGTTGTACTTAATAAAGAGCTGTTGTTACCGTTAGCCTGTGCGTGCCTAGCCATTACCCGATTCAACACTGGTGATGAAGGTGGGATTGGAAGGCAATTAGGTGAACCAAAAAGAGCATAGCAATCCAGCAAGTACATCCAGCACAGAGCACAGAGCGTGGCTTCGAGCAGCCATTTTTGAGCAGCAAACTCAAAACGCCCTCAGAACACAAAATGACCATGCACACCCCAACATCTCCGTATGACCCAGTCACCAAGCACTAGGACTCGTATATGTTATGATTTGACTGTTTCCTCGAGGCCAACAACCTCATGGGCCTTTCTGAAGGCCGCAAGAAGAACATGTTCCTCAGATACTGCGGCCGGGAAGTGTTCGAAATGGCGAAAGACCTCTCTGAGCTGATGCTGCTACAATCAGTCACCTGGTCTGTAATCCAGCAAATGCTAAGGACCCATTATGCCCCCAAGCCATCCAAGCACGTTCGCCGGCATGAGTTTAACATCAGGAACCGGAAGGAGGGTGAATCGAATGAGTACATTGCGGTGCTACGAAAAGCCACAGCGTACTGTGAGTTCCGAGACCTGGACGAGCTGATTCTGGACCGCATAATTTGTGACGTGCAGGACATTAACTTACAGAGGAGGTTACTTGCTAAATCTAACCTCACTCGACAAATTGCCTTGAACGAAGCCAGGGCGTCTGAATCAGCTGACAAATCCACTAAAACTCTACAGCGCCAAAGCACTCCACAAAACACGTGGAAGAGTACATGCGTACACCATGATGCGTACATCGTGAGGCTGCATCGAGAGCACAGAAGGCAAGGAAGAAGACAGCTGCTGCATGCACAGTAGCCGTACCCAGCTGGCACGCAAATTCAAACTGCATCTCCTACCTTGCACTAGCTGCATAGGAAACCATACTAGATTGGCTTGCCGTTTCCGCAACGCTACCTGCCAGCGCTGCCAGCGAAAGGGGCGCATCGCCAAGGTGTACCAGAGTGAATTCCCTGCTACTACCTGGCAGCCTAGAAGCACACCAAACCGGCAACAGAGGCCCAACCAAGGGGCCTGGCAGAAACCACCATGGCATTCAGAGGGCGACAATAGAGTCACCTAGGTGGCCAAAAAAGCTGAAGGTCACAGTCTTCATCGAGGACTCTCCATGTGCGATGGAGATCGACACCGGGTCATCACTGACCATCATTCCATGGTCTACCCTAAAGCAGGCTAGACCGGCTACACCCAAACTATTCTGCCGCATCGCCCCCTGAAGGCTGAGTCAACTACAAGCCATTCAGAATCGAACTCCTGGCAGTGGGCTGAGTTAGCCTGCGATACTGCATTCTAACTACTGCACCACCACAGCTCCTGGTATCATTTGAAGTTTTTTTTTAAAAAAAAGTCTATAAATCTCCCTAAGCATTTAAGAACCAAAAAGACCTCCAATAAATAGCAATAGCAATAGCAGTTAGACTTATATACCGCTTCATAGGGCTTTCAGCCCTCTCTAAGCGGTTTACAGAGTCAGCATATGCCCCAATTTCACTTTCAGTTCAGCTCATTCATCTTGAAATTCAGCTTTTACACCCACTTCTATTGCAAAACATATTTTGGTTTAGTTCCAAAAGTAATGCGATGACACAGTATTAGTTAACTCTTCAAAAATCATTCATAAAATTTCTAAAGGAGGCGCTAGCGTCGCAACGACACTGTGTGCAGTCTTGGAGCTCCAGGATCGCAGTTGATACTTTTGTCGCTGGACGGTCCTTTTGGACCTAAACCGTCCTGCAGAGACAGTGAAAGGGAAGAGTACCTACTGCTGATCTCAGGGACTTCGCAAAGTCCCTGATTGATCCAGGAGAACTTCTTCTTGCTGGCGATAGAAGTGCAGCCACTGAAGCTGCTGAAGTTGGGACAGCTCCAGAATGGGAGGAAAGCAGAAAAAGAAAGTGTGCCGTTTGGTGAGGAAATTTTATTATTAGACAAGAGACTACCCCAAAAAATCAAAGTTAAATTAAATTTGAAAACAGAAGAAAGTAAGTGGCAAAATTAAGCTACGTTAGACAGTGTGTTATCCTTGTTTTTTTTCATCTTTTTTCATGGATGGAACTTTTGCAAACATTTCCTATTTTTTAAACAGAATGGATTAATTTTTCTTCTACTACTTTTTTTATATATATATACCAATGGATTAAGAATTTTTTCCTTTATTTTTACAATGCTGGACTGGATGGTTTTTTTTCTCCTTTAAGAAGTTTTTCTTTCTCTGTAAGTTTGGATTATAAAGAAGATATTAAAAGAAATACAAAGAGGTCTGTAACAATAGAAGGAAAGGAAGTAACACTGCCACTTGGAGACTGGAGGCTGGAAATATTATTTTTTCTTCCCTTTGATCATTTGTTTTACACTTCAAGGTCTCTCAGCTTGTTTACTGTGAGTGATAGTGGGAAGAGCATGGGTTGTTTATACATGTGCTCTTCGGGAGCTCTTTCAATAGCTGGAGTGGAGAGAAGAGAGACCTTGACTTTGAAAAATTATAAATGAACTCACTTCAAATCTAACAAAAAGCTTCAAATGTTATAGTGGCAATGTTTACAAATTGGAAAATGGCACAATAAGAAAAAGAAACCTTAACATTGCAAATGATTATGTTTGGAATTCAAAAGATCTTAGCAGTAACAGAAAAAATTGAGAAGAGATTGGAGAATATAGAATGCAGCACAGTAAAATTCGATGGAAAAATTGAGGATGTTTATAAAATAGAAAAAGTGGAGGATAGCGTTCTAAAAATTGAAGGAAAAAACAAAGAAACAAGAAAACTGTTGATATTGAACTGAGCCTGGCTGGAAATAAAAAGAGTGGAATATGGAAAGGGGAGATAGATGGACTGGAACTCTATCCCAGACTTCAAAGTACAGAAAAAGAAAATAGAGGAAAATTGATGGAAGTAAGGAGAGAAATTTTATCAGAAGCATGAGTGATAACTAAAGATAAGCTGATTGAAGAAGCAAATGGAGGGTTTCAAGTTTACATAAGAAATGAAATGAACAATAACTTGCGGAGAGAAGTCTATGTAAGACTTACCAAGAAATTAATAAGAATGCTAATGTTACAAATGGCAAGAGATATAAGACTACACTATTAGTGGAAAAACACAGGTTGATGTAATGAAAGCTGATAATAAAAATTAAGTAAAATTTAGTTAAATTTAAAGTATTATGTATAAAATGAAGTGATAATGGTCATAGTTAAATAAATGATTGATAACGATAATATGATAATAATGCATATATATGTATTGGTTTGTTAAGAAGAAATTCTATATAAATTGCAAATGGGGACTATGAAAGGAAGTTTAGAAATTAAAAATAATCATTTTTTTTATTTAGAACATGTTATAAAGATGCAATTTTATTGTAGGATGTTGGGAGGAGTTAATGGAATGCCATTATGTGGTTTTGCTTTAAATTGAAATATTCCATATAAGAGGATGTAAAAACAATTACAGTCAAATGAAGGCTGAGGTATGATGAAAGTAATGTATATAAATATTGCATACTTGATTTAAAAATATGTGATTCGATATGAATTATAGGTGACGACTGTGGAAAGAACGCACTGAAATTTTTGTAACCAACCGTCACACTTTCTACAACTTGTAATGGAAGATGGTTTTGTGTTTTTGTTTTTGTCTGTGATCGTTTACAAAAAAAAAATTCTTCCAAAAAAAATCATTCATAAAATTTCTCTTTTTCTTCTCAGTCTTAGCCTGATTTTCCTCATTGTCCATCTTATCCTTGCTGAAAACTGTTTCGCATATAATATGCTACTTACTTTTCAGAAATAAAAATGGAATATTGTTGGCTCATACTAATAATATATAGTGCTGTTTGAAAAGTTAAAAAGCATCCTGCTTGACCCAATTTGTTATGCATTTACTTCCAAAGTAATCAGTGATTACTGCAGATTTGTTTTCTGTTCTATAGGCTTTGCATATGTCAGTAAAAAGAGAAAAATAGCAGTGTACTTTGATGGATGTCTATTTAGGAATCATATCAAATTGTCAGCTCTTTCTCAAGAATAAGTAGATGCAGAATTGTATCCTAAAATATATAGTTTATTCAGAATAATTATGCTAAATAAAATCATATTTTATCCTATTGTATGAAATGGAGAGAGAATGATCATATTTTAAATTCTTTTGAACAGTCAGTGAGCAAAGCATTCTGTAATCAATTTTAGCATACAAACAATGATTTCCATGTGTATCTGTTTCCTAAATGTAAATAAAACAAGATTTGACTTGACCTGGGAACAGAAAATCTGCATACACCATTTAAAGGACAATATTACTCAGGGATATAGTTTGTTGTTTACATTTCTGTTCCCTGAAGCCTTCTCCTATTTTAAAATAATATCTTTGTTAAATTTCAAAAAACAAACATTAAAATACAAAGTAGCATAAATGGGAAAAAGAGGAAGGGAATAACAGAACAAGTTAAAAAGTGACAAAAACTGATTTGCAACCAGTCCTCAGTTTTACAACCTTTGAAGATCTGTAAAGCAAAGGAAAGCTGAAGTAGAATCATAAAATTGTGATGTTCCACTTAGCATGTGCTTACTTAATGACTAAGTTGCCACTCTCAATTGTGGTTGCTAAAGGAAAACTATCTGCACTGACCAACATGTGCCAAAAACTGTCCAATACAATTATTGGCAGTGAAATTTGCATGTTGTACAGATATAGCAAAAGCTGGTAACCTAGTTGACACCTTCTCCATCTTACTAAAAAGCAATATGTGAAGATCTCACTTAACCAAAGACATGACAGACAGTTGAGATCAACACCTGTGGAAATACCTAGTTATGACCATAGCATATGGAAGATTGCAATTTGGAATACAGGAGAAATAAGTGACAAAAAGCACAAAATAAGAATAGAACAGAACAGAATAGAATACTTGAATATTTTTTGTGGTCAAGTGTGATGAGACACACAAGAAACATGTCTCTCATACAGAAGCATTCAACATACAGCAAAGCAACAGAATACTAATACAAGGGATAGTAAAGAAGATAATAAGAAGGATAAATAACAATACCACAGTCACACTACATAGGTTAATAGGTATTAGACAGTACTGAGAGGGATGGGAAGGGAAGGAGAGGAGAGGAGGAGAAGGTATATATAGTATATATACCTAAGAAACTAAAATAAGAGGAAAATAGATAATAGATCTGAATGAAGGCAACATGATCTTGTGAAGTACAATCAGAGGTGGGTTCCTACAGTTCTATTCGGTAGAACCGGTTCGTCAAATCTACCGAACCGGTTAGAAGAGGTTCCACCAGTGGACCCGGAAAGCAGGCCACACCAACAGAAGAGGTTCCAAATTTTTTTGAAACCCACCACTGGTCCATGGATATGATTATTCTACACTATCATGCTCATATTTATAAAACTCAGTGCCTCTGGGAAAGGTAAGGATGACTACTGCGTTTGTGGTGCAATCAGAACATTGCGTATGTTGAAGTTGTTTTAACGCAAACCAAAGATGCCTTTTAAAAAAACAAGTTTACATCATATTCTTATGCATGCCAGTGCTCTGTGTGAGGTAATTTAAGGTGGTTCTGACAAGTGTCGTCGGCATCTTCATATCCGGTCACATGGGTGGCAAGCCACTCCCATCCGGTCACATGGGCAGCAAGCCACTCCCACAAAGGAGGCCACACCCACAGAGTAGGTTCGAACAATTTTTGAAACCCACCACTGAGTACAATTGAAAATGAATGAATGAATGAATGAATGAGCTAAAACATATATCGGAAAGTATGAATTAAGGTCATCTAGGTTGCTTAGAAGCATACAAGCCAAGGAATTCCTAGGTTGATGACAGCTAAAAGCTGCATTCCAGTGAATGGTGACATAGAAAGGACCTGGAATGAGTTTTATGAAAAATGATCCAGTTCTAAATGAATGTGAAGAAGAGCAGGTGGGAATTGTTCTATTAGATTATATGAATGGATGGTAAAGATGAGAAAAGACTGCACATTGAGTGACTTGGGCCATTCAAAAATGCAGGAGAAAGTAAGGAAGGTGATTGCTTGGTGAATATATACTTAGCAACATATTTTGAATACAATATGTAATTTACACATGAATCTACCTTAAAAGGAAAAAAAAACATGATTTATTGCTTATGATTAAACACTGAGAAAATTAATGTAGGATGTGAGGCTGATGACAGGTTCTAAATATGGGAATACCCATTTTGGGAGACTGTTACAAATGGACCT
The DNA here is from genome assembly GCF_009769535.1 of Thamnophis elegans. Classification (NCBI taxonomy): domain Eukaryota; kingdom Metazoa; phylum Chordata; class Lepidosauria; order Squamata; family Natricidae; genus Thamnophis; species Thamnophis elegans. The sequence goes on along the minus strand of NC_045545.1, from coordinate 8,619,310 downwards.
TGGGAAGTCATAGATAAAAAGTAAAATGGCTAAAAGGAAAAAAATGTGTAAGTTATGCATGGGAAAGTGTTAAATCATAGTTTAGTTTCCCAATGGAATGAATGGAAAGCGGTTGTAAACAAAGAAGATGTGCAAGCTGTTTGGAACTGGGTGAGAAAGAATTGTTCCAAAGTATCACAGCAGTTTGTGGAGTTAAGCTAATGGGAAGTATGTTAAAGAATGATTGGTGGACTACAGAAAGTGAAAGAGACTGAGGAAAAAATGCAAATAAGAGAATGATTGATGCAAAAAATGAGGACGCGAGAAAGATATCGTATAATGTGTATATGGAACGGGAGATAATGTAGCTGCAAAGAATATAGTCAAACAGAGAAAAGGATGCTGAAGATTAAAAGCAAGCACAGAGCAGCTTTGACAAAAAATAAAAACTGTTTTGGAAGTGCGTGAAAAGGGTTAAACAAGAAATTCCCAGCAGAAGGAGTAGAAGAAAAAAGGGAAGAAAGAAATCAGGATGAAACTGAAGCACGAGAATGCCAGGAGGAGTATTTTAGAGATGTATGTATGATTAGAAGAGTGAATTTTTTAAAAAATAAACAAAATATTTTAATTTAAAATAAAGAAAAATGAAAAAATAAAGAAAAATGAATTATGAGTTCTGCACTTCTTTCCACTGAATAATTGCCGTTTTAATAGAAGAGAATATTTGTAATGTAAGGTCCTTGGTGTTCTCTGAGCTTGGTGATTTTCTTACAGAAATTTCATTACTTCACTGATGATGTTACCTAGTTTGGTGATGAAACACCTGCAAGAAAACCACCAAGCTCAGAGAGCACCAAGGATTTTAATTTCAGTCCTTCACTTCTTATCCATACCCCAAACTGTGACGAAGCCACAGTGTCACTGGTCATAATTTCAGCAGATCAGTGTTCATGAATGCATAGATGATTGTGTTATCTGTTATGAAATTCTATAAAATCCAGTGCAGAGAAGACAATCAAATATCAGAGATTAATATTTTGAATAGAAAAATAATATGCTGAATTAGCCGCCTCATTCATTTTTTTAAAAAAAAAAGGTATAAAAAGAAAAATGGACCAATCAACCCTATAATAATTTTTGTTCCTTCCATAACACAGCTATGGATGGTTCGCAAAAAAATACCCTTGTATGCCAAGGAATTTTCAGCAGCCTCCTGGAAAAAATAGAGGAAAGTAAATATATTTAGAGCCATATGAACAAGATACTGTTTTGAGAAGAGCAGGGATTTTTTTAGAATCACTTTTTGGCAGCTATCCTTCCTTCTCAAACTTCGAATTAAGCAAAACAAGGGCTTGTGTCCTCATTCTGAACATCGCTGGCTGCTCTTCATAGCTTGTTCCCCAAAGAAAATAATTTCAATAGTGCACTTGATGGATATGGAATTCCTGGCCTGTCATCCATTACGTGCTGGGGTTGCCTTTGGTTTCCGTTTCTATTGACTCCAGCAACTCATGAAATGGCTGCATTTTGCACCATCTTTTTCAGAAGCCACTTTAATTGAAATGTTTCAGGAAGAGGAACAGCACAGTGCATTCAATGTGTGCCTAGACAATCATTCCCCATCCCCTTGCTGTTTTCACACCGAAACGCTAGACAATAAATGGGAGAAGTAAAATCACAAAGAAGAGAAGGAAAGCAACTCCAAATGTTAGGTATTAGTTGCTTTTCTGGATAAGTATTGATTCTATTAGCCTTTTTATTTGGAATAGGAGGAATAGCATATCTGACTGGTAGCTTTTGGGGTTCTAAATCAATGAAAATCTCATTCTGATGGCATGCATGCATGCATACATACATACATACATACATACATACATACATACATACATACATTGAAATAACTATTTGCATAAAAAGCAGTGATAAAGGCAAGGCTAATTTATGGGTGAGGGATGATAGGTTAGAGAAAGACAGAGATGTGTGTCTGTGAGAGAGGATAGATAGATAGACAGATAGACAGGTAGGCAGGTAGGCAGGTAGGCAGGTAGGCAGGTAGGCAGGTAGGCAGGTAGGCAGGTAGGCAGGTAGGCAGGTAGGCAGGTAGGCAGGTAGGCAGGTAGGCAGGTAGGCAGGTAGGCAGGTAGGCAGATAGATAGATAGATAGATAGATAGATAGATAGATAGATAGATAGATAGATAGATAGATAGATAGATAGATAGATAGATAGATAGATAGCAACAGCAATAGCAATAGCAATAGCAGTTAGACTTATATACCGCTTCATAGGGCTTTCAGCCCTCTCTAAGCGGTTTACACAGTCAGCATATCGCCCCCACAGTCTGGGTCCTCATTTCACCCACCTCGGAAGGATGGAAGGCTGAGTCAACCTTGAGCCGGTGAGATTTGAACCGCTGAACTCCAGATAACAGTCAGCTGAAGTGGCTGCAGTACAGCACTTTAACTACTGCGCCACCTCGGCTCTATAGATAGATGATAGATAGATAGATAGATAGATAGATAGATAGATAGATAGATAGATAGATAGATAGATAGATAGATAGATAGACAGATAGATAGATAGATGATAGATAGATGATAGATAGATGATAGATAGATGATAGATAGATGATAGATAGATGATAGACAGACAGACAGCAGACGAAAGAAATAACAGCTGGACAGACAGATATTCCCTCCCATCCCACACACACCACCCATATACTAATACCTGCTGAGAGCAAAATAAATGTAGCTCATAGAGCAGCCAGGAGGCTATGTAAAACTATTTAAAGCATCTACAAAAGATCAAGTGCACTTCTGATCAAAAAATATACCAAGCACAAGAAAAACAAGCACAGAGCAGATCACCCAATATATGGTGACAAATGCAAAGAAAATAAACTATCGATACAGTATTTGCTAAAGCCCCGAATTTGATAGGAAGGACAGAGCTGGGAAACTATGGTCCTTTTTGTGACTTGTGGACTTCAACTCCCAAAATTCCTAAGCCAGCCATGCTGCCTCGGGAATTCTGGGGATTGAAGTCCACAAGTCATAAAGGAGCCATAGTTCCCCAACTCTGCTTTACAACATGGCTGGGTGGGGAATTCTGGGAGTTGGAGTTCACTTGTCTTAAAGTTACCAAGATGGGGAAAACCCAGGTCTACAGAAAATTGAAGCTGTAAATAGCAATTTTGGACTTCTGAGTGCTCACGTCACACCAATAAATAGCCCAGCACTGGCAGAGGCTATCAGTTAAGCATGAAGGTTGGGCATTGTGTAATATCTCTTCTGGGAGTTGAAATTGGCCCTTTCCTAAACTGAAACCAAAAGACTCTTTTATTAGAGACCACACTGTGACATAAAGATTAAATGACTCTTATTAGTATCTACCAGTGGTGGGATTCAAATAATTTAACAACCGGTTCTCTGCCCTAATGACCATCTGGGTAGGTGGGGCTCGGTGGTCATGTAACTGGGTGGGCGTGGCCAACTCAAGGTCACTCAGGTCGATGGGCGCTTCGCCTTAGTTGTTACAATGGTAATAAGGGTTAACTGGAGAGGCAGTTTCTGTAAGCAGATCAACAAAGATGAGGCTAGAAACAACACCAGAATGTTTCCTTCCTGCCTTCCTTACAGGATTAGCCCTGTAAAGTGGGGAAAAAAACAAAAGGAGATTTCTTCCAACAATCGGTTCTCTGAGCTGCTTAGAAAGTTACCAACCGGTTCTCCCGGATAGGTGCAAACTGGCTGAATCCCACCACTGGTATCTACCCACAAAAAAATCCCAGGTCAGAAGCTCTGCATTTTGAGTTTCAGGAATGCTTCTTAAGTATTGATAAATGTTCCCAAAGACAGGGTTCAGTGTCAGGATAATCCACGCTTGCTTCCTTTTAACCATGTTCTCCTGTAAGCCCCATTTTACAGGTTCACACAAAGCCTGTAAAAATCATCTAAAGTTCCCCTTTACATCTGAATCAAAGAATACTCTTCTCTCCTGGAATCTCATTGCCTAAATTTAGAAGACCGCCCCCCTAACCTCTACCATCCCCAAAAGGCCTTTCCCAGCAGAACATTAAAAAAACGCAATGTATAAGACAATGTTTGTTTTGAAAATAAAATTACAACCTATACGGTGACTCGTAAATATTTGCACTCCGTAATTGTTTCAGAAGATGAATTGGCAAGGCAAATCACACAAGAATATTGCTTTGCCAACTGCTGCCTCCCCCACCACCCTTCACCAAGCAAGAAGCTTCAGAATTGTAATTAGTTGCACATCTGTGAGCTCTGGTCAGTTGACAAAAGTGTGTGTGTGTGTGTGTGTGTGTGTGTGTGTGTGTGTGTGAGAGAGAGAGAGAGAGAGAGAGAGAGAGAGAGAGAGAGAGAGAGAGAGAGAAATTTGAAGTTTGAAGTTTGAAGTTTGAAGTTTCATTTTATTTATATGCCGCCCTATTCCCTGAAAGGGACTCAGGGCGGCGAACAACTCCAACGGGAAGGCGAACATGCAATACAAAATAGACATTTAAAATAACCAACAACCACACCTGTCGAGAGGAGAAGGGAGCTCATCAACCCCAGGCCTGCCGGCACAGCCAGGTCTTAACGGCTTTTCGGAAAGCCAGGAGAGAGGTGAGGGTCCGAATCTCCGCGGGGAGTTCGTTCCAAAGGGCCGGAGCTGCAACAGAGAAGGCCCTCCCCTGGGTCGTAGCCAGATGGCATTGGCTGGTGGATGGATGGAGAGAGAGAGCAATTTAACAATTTAGCAATTTAATAAATTTGTATGCCGCCCAATCCCGTAGGACTCTGGGCGGCTTACAGAAACAAGATAAAAGTTAAAAAATAAAGAGAAATATAATTTAAAAAACAACACACCATACATTCCGTTTAAGTGGGGCTGGACCTTGTTCAACAGCCCCAGGCCTGCCGGAACAGCCAGGTTTTAGTGGCTTTTCGGAAGGCCGAGAGAGTGGGAAGGCTCCGGATCTCTACAGGTAGATCGTTCCACAGGGACGGGGCAGCTACAGAGAAGGCCCTCCCCCGGGGGGTCGCCAGCCGGCATTGTCCGGTCGACGGCACCCGGAGAAGGCCCAACCTGTGAGATCTTATTGGTCGTTGGGAGGTATGTGGCAGGAGGCGGTCTCTCAGATATCCAGGTCCTAAGCCATGTAGGGCTTTAAAAGTAGATAGATAGATAGATAGATAGATAGATAGATAGATAGATAGATAGATAGATAGATAGAAGTTTATTTATATGCCACCCTTTTCCCTGGGGGGACTCAGGGCGGCTCACAATCCAAGGGGGAGGGGGAGACAAACTTTTTAACATAGTAATGACTAGCACCTTGAAGCGCGTTCGGAGAACAATAGGAAGCCAGTGAGAGAGAGTGAGAGAGTGAGAGTGAGAGTGAGAGAGAGAGAGAGAGAGAGAGAAAGAGTGAGAGAGAGAAAGAGAGAGAGAGAGAGAGAGAGAGATTGTTAAGATTAACTTCTCATCCATGGCTGCCTCTCTGTTGGATTTTATTACTACTTTTCTCCATCTTCTCAACTGAATGAATACCTGTTAGCAAAAAAAAAGAGAAAGAGGTGAAACCTTGGTGACAGTTTTATGGCAAAGTTGCATTTTCATTTGTATTTATGTAATGCTGTGGTGAAATGTAATGTGTTATTCTTTAAAGAGGCTGGGTTCGCAGAGGGTGCCTGAGCAAAGGGGCAATAAAACTGGAAATCTGCTATCAAAATACCTGGCTTTCATTTTTTTAAAAATGCTTTAAATGGCTGGAATTTGCCGGGGGAGTGGCTTCATTTAACAATCCATTCACACAGAAAGAAGTGAGCCAGCTTTAGGCCAGCATTTGACTGTATGGAAGAGTAAGCAAGTCTCCTTTGGTTTCTGGGATAGGAGTTGTCTAGTTTAATGAAAAGAAGGATTAGGGGGTGACAAGATAGCAGTAATATCCAATACCTCAGGGCTTACCACAAAGAAAAGGCAGTCAACCTATTCTCCAATAGGCAGGATAAGAAGCAAAGAATGGAAAGTTATCAAGTTTAAGTTTAAGTTAGTTTAAGTTTTATTTTATTTATATGCCGCCCTATTCCCAAAAAGGGACTCAGGGCGGCGAACAACTTAATACAAGTACAAAATAGACATTTAAAATGACCAACAACCACACCTGTTGAGAGGGGAAGGGAACTCATCAACCCCCAACTCATCAAGGAGAGAAGCAACCTCAAATTTTTTAAAAAAAATCCTGATACTTAGAACAATTAATCAGTGGAACAGCTTACCTCCAGAAGTTGTGAATGCTCCAGCACTGGAGGTTTGTATGAAGAGATTGGGCCACCATTGTCTGAAATGGTGTAGGGCTTCCTGCTTGAGCAGAGGGTTGGACTAGAAGACCTCCAAGGTCCCAATTCTGTTACTCTGTATTATTCTGTAAGATGTGCTTGATTCCCTGGCTTTGCTGTAGACTTTCCTCATATTGTTTTCTTTCATTACTTCTCAGTCTTCCCTGCAATTTATGGCTTTACCGACCACATCCTGCCTCTTTCAAGGCCACAGTTCCATGTGCTTAGAACAGTGTTTCTCAACCTTGGCCACTTGAAGATGTCTGGACTTCAACTCCCAGAATTCCCCAGCCAGCATTCCTGGCTGGGGAATTCTGGGAGTTGAAGTCTGGACATCTTCAAGTTGCCAAGGTTGAGAAACACTGGCTTAGAAGATCAAGCCTGTTCATGTGAGAGCATCTTTTCTTCCTAGGTTCAGATGAGAGGACCAATTCCCACAGCTATTCTAAGGTGGAGTGAGAACTTCGCTGAGTGGATGTCACGAGAATTTGTCCAAGCAGACTTAACAGTTTGTTTTGAACTTCTTTCTCTAATGGGTTCCCAAAAGTATCATCTGGTGTCCCTGATTTCCATGACACTTAAATGACATAGAAAAGCCAGCCATAGTTAGTAAGCTGCACTTCAGAGGTGGGTTCCTACCAGTTCGCACCTATTTGGTAGAACCGGTTCATCAAATCTACCGAACCGGTTAGAAGAGGTTCCACCAGTGGACCCAGAAAGCAGGCCACACCTACAGAAGAGGTTCCAAACTTTTTTGAAACCCACCACTGCTCCTTGGATATGATTATTCTACACTATCATGCTCATATTTATAAAACTCAGTGCCTCTGTGAAAGGTAAGGATGACTACTGCGTTTGTGGTGCAATCAGAACATTGTGTGTGTTGAAGTTGTTTTAACGCAAACCAAAGATGCCTTTTAAAAAACAAGTTTGCATCATATTCTTATGCATGCCAGTGCTGTGTGTGAGGTAATTTAAGGTGGTTCTGACAAGTGTCATCGGCATATTCATATCCGGTCACATGGGCGGCAAGCCACTCCCATCCGGTCACATGGGTGGAGCTGCCACCAGACTCCGACGGCAAGGGGTCTTGTGAGTCGGCCCTGGAGGAAGTGGAGGACCCTGGACAGAGTTCCGACTCCGAGCAGGGCGCGGAGAGACTGGTTGGCCACCAGATGGCGCCTGAGGCCTGGATCAGTGGGGAGGAGACAAGAATGAGTGATCCAGAAAATACCTGTGAGTTGTTCCAGGATGCACGCCGTCGAAGGGCTACTCGGCGTCAAGAACAACTGCGTAATCACCGGAGGTGATTATGCTCAGCTGATGCTCATTAAGATCCTCTCCTGATTATAAAAGAGACTGCTTGTGCCACGCCTTTCTGCAGAAATCAACGTTAACGATTAACAAGAAACAAACTTGGCAGACTGGATTGCTGCCAGAGTTTGTTTGCATTGCTGCCAAGTTTTGTAGGACTTGCTGCCGGAGTGCTTCGCTCTTTGTTTATTTTGGCCTTGCAGCCAACGAGAGTCTGGACTGATTAAAAGTATTCTTATTTACATTTGTTTTTGGCTTTTGTTCCTGGACGGCAACCGGGGGGGGGGTGTTTCAGAACAATGAAGTATTCTTTCAGATGAACTGCACACTTCTCCTTCTCCCCAACTTTTATGTAGTGACAAATTTCTCGGGAAGATCCCCAATTCTGAGATACCAACCTGAACGAAGCTGTTGCTTAGCAACATCTCTTTTTATGTGCTCAGATTATATTTTAAAATCCAGTGCACGCTGGATATGAATAGAAGCCAAACTGAGGAGCTCTTAATTTTTTTTTCTATTGCTATTGAAGACTATCTAACCAAAGGACAGCCAAACACATAGATGGGTTTGATACTAAATTTTTAAGGTTTGATGGCTTCTTGTTTTATCTGCCCTTCAGCAAAACCTCAGTTGTTGTTGTTGTTGTTTATGGGCAATAATCTCTCTGCAATATCAAATCTTATTTATTCCTCAGGTGAGTTGAGAGTAAACGATTGCCAGTTTGCTAATGATATGATATGATGTTATTTCATTTGACATAACAATGAGTTTTTTATATTATTCATCTTTCTTATATATCCACCTCTGCTTTAATCATTTCTTTCTCCTGAAATCCAATCGCATGTCAAAACAATATTAAAGAAAGGCTAATGTTCCAGTAGATATGGAATATGAAGTGTTTTCCTAACATTTTAGATCAGTGTTTCTCAATTTGGCCACTTTAAAATGTGTGGACAGCACAATGGCTGGGAAATTCTGGGAACTGAAGTGAGAAACAAGTTGAGGAACATTGTTTTAGACCAGTGGTTCCCAAACTTTTTCAGTCCACCACCTCCTTGGTGCTACAAATTCATCCTCAGTGGCCCCCACCCAGTGGTGGAATTCAATTAGCAATAGCAATAGCAATAGCAGTTAGACTTATATACCGCTTCATAGGGCTTTCAGCCCTCTCTAAGCGGTTTACAGAGTCAGCATATTGCCCCCAACAATCCGGGTCCTCATTTCACCCACCTCGGAAGGATGGAAGGCTGAGTCAACCTTGAGCCGGTGAGATTTGAACCGCTGAACTGCAGATAACAGTCAGCTGAAGTGGCCTGCAGTACTGCACCCTAACCACTGCACCACCTCGGCTCTTCAATATTTTTACTACCGGTTCTGTGGGTGTGGCTTGGTGGGCGTGGCTGGGGGGTCATGTGACTGGGCGGTTTGCACGACGGAAGGAAGATAGTAATAGTAAAATTCAAAACTGTAACAATTAATTGCACATTTATTCAGAATCCAATTTAAAAACCATTTTAGTTAATGTTAATTCAACAAAATTGTTGAACATGATCCAGTGATACCAGGTTTTCAAAGTCTGATAGTCATTTATCAAGAACCTTAGTGACTAGTAACTTAGTAAACTCAGTAAAATTTAGTAACTACTTCACTGTTCAGTAAATTCTTATATGATGGAAGGGCTTGATGAAGTGATACCAGTTTCCCAATGTCTGGTTTTAAGTCACTTAGCAGGAGTCTTAAATCACCACGTTCAGTAATCTGGAGTCGATTTCTTTGCTTGGGGAGAAGTTGGATGACCACACTGAAGCCACGTCCCACCAAATAAGATGTTGGAAATGCAACAAGGAGCTTCTTAACCACTCTCCATAGTGCAGGATAGTGATCAGAAATTTCTTTCTGTAACCAAAACTCTTGGTATGATTTCTTAAACTTTGGCTTCAGCTCAATGTCATTGTGTAGCTTTATGAGTTGTTCCTCCACTACCCCAACTTCCTCAGTATCTGAAAATGGATTTATCACCCAATCTGGAATTTCCATCAAAAGAAGATATCACTCAGACATATCTTTATGGTCACAAAAAACTTGAAGATCATCATGTTGCATTGAACTTTGCAAATAGTTGTGATAAATAAGCAATGTCATGCCTGATCTCTTTGAGTTCACCACTGAGCAAGGCATTCTTGTCTTCAAAAAACTCCACAACAGTGTCAAAAAAGATTGTAAAAGGGTCTCACACAGTTGCCTTTTGATAGCCAACGAACCTCTGTATGAAGCAGCAAACGATCAAATCTTCATCATTGAAAAGGTATTGAAAAAGTGACATATGACCATTTTTTGACAGTTATGACCATTGTAGCATCCCCATGGTCGTCAGATCAAAATTTGGATGCTTGGCAACTGACTCATTCTGTATTTACAATGGTTGCAGTGTAATCCCACCGCCCTCTGGGGGCGGTACCGCCCACTTTGGAACCACTGTTTTAGACTAAAACTTCTCAAAATTTCTTGCAATTAGGTAGGTGGGTAGGTAGGTAGGTAGGCAGGTAGGTAGATGGGTGGGTGGGTGGGTGGGTGGGTGGGTGGATAGATAGATAGATAGATAGATAGATAGATAGATAGATAGATAGATAGATAGATAGATAGATAGATGATAGATAGATGGGTGGGTGGGTGGGTGGGTGGGTGGGTAGATAGATAGATAGATAGATAGATAGATAGATAGATAGATAGATAGATAGATAGATAGATAGATAGATAGATAGATAGATAGATAGATGATAGATAGATAGATAGATAGATGATAGATAGATAGATAGATAGATAGATAGATAGATAGATAGATAGATGATAGATAGATAGATAGATAGATAGATAGATAGATAGATAGATAGATGATAGATAGATAGATGATAGATAGATAGATAGATAGATAGATAGATAGATAGATAGATAGATAGATAGATTTAATTCTTATTGGCCAAGTGTGATTGAACACACAAGGAATTGTCTTTGGTGCATATGCTCTCCGTGTACATAAAAAGACAAGATGCATGCATCAAGAATCATAAGGTACAACACTTAATGATAGTCATAGGATACAAATAAGCAATCAGGAAACAATATCAATATAAATCATAAGGATACAAGCAACAAAGTTACAGTCATACAGCCATAAGTGAGAGGAGCTGGGTGATAGGAACAAGGTGGGATTATGTGGGATTATAGAAATAACACAGACTATTGTTAATTTTATAGTATTGAGTTTGTTGTATTTTTATCTATATCTGTACCAAAGAAAGTTGAAAGTCATTATTTCTCCTATTCTCTTTTCCTTGCTTCCCCCACCCCTTTTCTGCATTTTTATCTTGCTTTTTCTTTTTCTTCTGGCTCATTTTTATTCTTTATTTTTTTAATTTAATGAAGTTACATTTAAAAAAAGAAAGAGAGAGAGAGGGACAGAGAGAGAAAGAGAAGCACAATATTGCGTGCTCCAGATTCTCCTGATGTTGCACCCGTCCTGCACCTTAACCTTCAACTGAAACATCTACACACAATATCAGAAGTAATCATAACTCCCTGTGGGAGTGGTTCTACAATCCTAATTGAATCATTGCTTATATTTCTTTTTCCACCAACCCTCTTAACCTTTCTGACATTCTGTAACGACATTGAGATATGGGCTTAGCATTTCCAGGGTCAATCTTATGCTCAGCTGAAGTTGTGGCTCCCGATTGGCTAGTGAATTAAATTCTGCTATTACCGCTAGGTCTTTATGAATCTCGTTTTTGTGTACGTGGTATAATCCTGGATTTCCTCTGAACGTTGCCTTAATACATGTTTTTTTGTTTATTTTTTTTTTTTCATGTAAATGTGTTTTATTTTCCATTTTCATTTCATATAGTCACACATATACTGTACAGAACCGGGGCCATATACATTAAACAATAAACCAGCCATTCCTCTTGTCAATAATACCCCCCCAAAATAGAAACCACAATGTACCTCTTTCGACCTTCCATACACCCTTTCTTTCGCCCCACCCTCCAACTTTCCGTCTTTCCACCATCATTCCCCCTCTACCTTAATACATTGATGTGGTACAAACTTTGGTTTATGTTTTCCTACATCAATGTTTGTAATTAATACTGGTTTGGCAATTGCCATGTGTAGTCCCTGCGATTTGCCTTTTAATTTGCATTCTGCATTAGGAAGTAATAAGACTTCTTCTAACACCTTGAAACTTTTCTCTCTGACACTTTAATCACAGCCACTTTTGCGCCTTCTCTGACCCAATTGCTTATTTCTCTAATTTTTCCTTAACAATATCTAAAATTCCCCTGGCTCATTTTCCATAAAAAAAGCTCAGATAGCGGATGGCCGAGGTGACCTCTCGCATGCAAATATCAGATTGGTCAATCACACAACCTAACACACAGGAACCTCAACTGCATATTTTTAAGCACATTTTCAACATCTGGTTTTAATTGTTCTGTAGCTCCTCCTGTCTGTAAGTGATAAGGGCAAGTGTAAAGTTTCCCACTGTGCCTAAGACCTCTTATAAATGTTTGAATAAAGAAGACTGAATGTGACCCGTATCTGAGAAAAATCTCGTGCGGTATTCCTACGCTGCTAAAGACCTTAGTTAGCTTTGTAGCCATCATTTTCATCCTTCTATTCCTTAGAGGTAAGCATTCTGATAAGGTGTTGCATAATCATAGATTACTAAAATATATTGATGGCCTTTTGTATTCTTGAGATAAAGGACCTAGAATATTTATATAATTTGTGAAAAAAGGAATCGAAAAAAGGATACTTTTCTCTGAGAAATTATCACCTCATCTCCTTATGCCTTATATTTAGCTATTCTGGATGTGACCTACAAGACCTCTACTTCGCTGTCCACTCAGCAGTAAATCTGATTTGGCAGATGTTGGGGTTCAAACAACAGCCCTATGTACTCCTAAGGATTTTCATGTGGTAGCCTCATTGGCTACTTAATTCTAAATGGTACCGCGCTTCCACTTTTAATTTACTTTTGTTTTTCCTTGTTCTTATATTGTTTTATAGTCTATTTTAGTTGTATCTTTTATATGGTTTATGATTTTATTCAGGCCAGGCTGGCTTGCTGGAAAGCCAACTTTTTAGGGCGCGTTGGAAGGACCGGAGGTCAGGAATTATACGAAGCTCCGGGGGCAGCTCATTCTAGAGGGAAGGCGCTCCCACAGAGAAGGCTCTCCCCCTGGGGGTGGCTAGCCGACCACTGTCTGGCCAACGGCACCTGAAGGGTCCCACTCTGTGGGATCGCACTGGACGGTGGGAGGCTACTGGTGGCAGTAGGTGGTCTCGCAGGTATCCTGGGCCTAAGCATGGAGCGCTTTAAAGGTCATAATTAGTACCTTGAATCGCGCCCGGAAGACAACTAGCTTTAGAAAGCATCATTTAATATGCAAATCATCACTAGTTAATTCCATTATTAAAGTGAAGAATGGAAAATTATCAGTGAGGACACAGGTTTTATTCTGGGATACCTGAAATGTCTATAAGTCAGAAAGGGAGGATATTAATGAGTGCAAAAAAAAATGATTTTTGCAAATTCTGTTTCAAACTTACCGGATATGCACTTCTTATATTCATTTATCACGTTTGCAATTCTCCAAATGGTGTAATATAGTTTTCAACGACTTAAATGTACATGTTTCAAAGCCCCCTTTTTTTTAGTATATTCATAGAGGTTTATGTAATGGCTGAAAATCACAATTTTCAGGAAAACTGAGATGAGGAAATTAACCTAATACCTAGCTTGATTCTGTTTTTAAAAGACATCTTTCTCTAGCAATGGTCTTCACTCATCCAGGGCCATGCCTTCTCCCTTTGTCACAATATACACATAATGCTTCTACAGCGAGAGAGAAATTATGTCACAATGAAGAGGAAAACCGCAGGATTCCCAATTCATTACAAGTTTTGCCAAACTGAGAGACCGCCTTCTGCCGATTACCTCCCACAGACCCATTCGATCCCACAGATTAGGCCTCCTCCGTATTCCATCTGCCGGCCAATGTCAGCTGGCGACTACTTGGAGGAGGGCCTTCTCTGTGGCTGCTCCGGCCCTTTGGAACGAGCTCCCCATGGAGATTCGGACTCTCTCCACCCTTCGGGCCTTCCGGATGGCCGTGCAAGACCTGGCTGTCCCAGCAAGCCTGGGTTGAGTTCCCCCCGAATTTGCTGTTTCTGTTGTGCTTTTAAATTGTTCGTATTGTCTGATTGTTTTTGTCTAACTTTTTGTAATTTCCCCTCCCTTGGCTTTTGTTCAGCCGCCCTGAGTCCCCTTCGGGGAATAGGGCGGCCTACAAAGTGAATAAACTCAAACTCAAACTCAAAATAAGAGGAAGATGTAAGGCTCAATCAATCCCAGTAAAAGTTAATTGTTGCCCAATTCCATGACATCTAATTCAACCAATATCTTAATATGAGATCTAACATCCTAATAACAAGTAGAAACATGCTCAAAAAGACTTCAAATATTAGTGTGTGTGTGTGTGTGTGTGTTTTCATAAAACGATCTGGGATCTTTTATAAAAACATGCTGCAACTATATTAGAAGTAAACAAAAAATTTAACTGCTTATATTTTTCCTTGTCCCTGCAGAAGGTCTCATTCCCAGGCTAACATCTGCTTCTCTCCTTAATTTTTCCTTAGCATATAAGGTATTGACTTGTTAAATTACATGTTGTTACAGGTTGGGTCTATGCCTAACATGTATTTGTTTTAGTTAGTTGGCAATTCTGCTGTAGCAACCTGGCTGTAGTACCGAAAGACTTCTTTCAATGAACCAGGTATGTTTATAACTACGAGGAACCGAAGCACAGCTGTCACGATAATGTTAAACACAAGGTGAGAGAGGGAATTACACAGGCAACATAGAGGGAAATAAGTTGGGAGATCTGCCAAAGGAGGTAGAGAACTGCTGGAAAGAGGATTCAATAGTATTTCAATGTCGAGCAGAAAAATCAAATGGTCAAGGAAGAAATTCATTGGGTTCATTAAATAGCTGGAGGGAAGTTATCATCCTTGGGAAGAGATCTGATTACATAGTTGGGCCAGTCTGGAGTTGCAAGTTCGATATGGTTTTATTGAGGTCGGCAGGAAGGAAGAAAATCTCTGAAGGACACCTCCGAAAGTAGCCGATCGATATAGCACTTATCCTGGAGAAATATCAAGATACAGTAAACCGGTCCAAACTCGATGGCAGAAAATGTGACTTCAACAACAGTGTGGTCAATGCCTGGAATACACTACCTGACTCTGCTGTTACACCCCCAAATCCACATAATTTTAACCTAAGACTGCTACAGTTGACCTTACCCCATTCCTAAGAGGTCTGTAAGGGGCGTGAATAAGTACACCCGGCGTGCCTACCGTCCCTATCCTAATGTCTCCATTTATTCGTACAGATTTACTGTGTTCATATTTATGTTGATACTTATACCTGTTATCTTTACGTTACGATGACTATTATGTTAATTATTGTGAGGTTTGTAATTACATTTTAATGAGCCGAGGTGGCGCAGTGGTAGAGTGCAGTACTGCAGGCCACTTCAGCTGACTGCTATCTGCAGTTCAGCGGTTTCAAAATCTCACCGGCTCAAGGTTGACTCAGCCTTCCATCCTTCTGAGGTGGGTGAAATGAGGACCCAGACTGTGGGGGCCATATGCTGACTCTGTAAACCGCTTAGAGAGGCTGAAAGCCTATGAAGCAGTATATAAGTCTAACTGCTATTGCTATTTTACTTATAAATTGTGTAGTTTCAATCAATCAGAATAGAGCTGGAAGGGACCTTGGAGGTCTTCTAGTCCAACTCGATGCTCAAGCAGGAAAACCTACCATTTCAAATAGGGGGATGTTCTGTCCCCCTCCTCCATCCAGTAACGAATGCCGAGACAAGCTTAACTGGAATGTACTTTAATAGCAAGACACCAACACCTCGGTGGCTGAAAGCCAAGCATAACAAACAGATAAGGACCTTAGCAGCAACTCAGACAATAAACACAGATAAGGCTTGGCAGCAATCCAGCCTGCCAAGCTCACAGTATTGTCCTCCGACATTCAATCCTGCGTTGACTTCTGCAAAGAGGGCCATGTGCATAAGTAGCCTTTTTATAGTCTGGAGAGGAGCCTAATGACCACCAGCTGAGTGCAATTACCTCCTGTAATTGTGTAATTGTTCCTGACACCTAGTAGCTCTTCGATGGCGTGCATCCAGGAACAACTCACTGCTGGCATTCGGATCACTCGCCCTTGTCTCCTCCCCACTGGTCCAAGGCTCAGGCACCTCCTGGTGGCCAACCAGCCTCTCTGCGCCCTGCTCGGAGTCGAAACCCTGTCCAGGGTCCTCCACATCCTCTAGAGCCGACTCAAGAGGGCCCCTCACTGTCGGAGTCTGGTGGCAGCTCCAACGGCTCCTGCTGGGCCACAACAGGTGGCTGTCCAGTTTTTCTTAAAAACAATGATGAAGCACCTACAATTTCTTGAAGAAACTGTTCCACTGGTTAATTGTCCTCACACTTAGGAAGCTTGATTAGTTTCCTTCCATTGTTTCCTGTCGTGCTTCGGTGCTTTGGAAAATAAGTTGACCCCTCTTCTTTGTGGCAGCCCCTAAAATACTGGAATACTGCTATCATATCACCCCTATTTCTTTTCTCTACACTGGCCATACCCAATTTCTGAAACTGTTCTTCATATGTTTTGTCTCCATGCCCTTAATCATCTTAGTTGTTCTTCTTTGCACTTTTTTTTCCAAAGTCCCAGCATCTTTTTTGTAATGTTGTTACCAAAGGTTTTGTGTATTTTGTTACACATTTGTAGGAGATCAGACAGCTCTACAATATCAAGTAAAAGGTTCAGATTGGGTTTGCATGTAAGCTTACACCTGGTAGGCCTTATCTTTGTCAGGCTCCTCTGAGGATGAAGTTCTGCAATCATTTGACGATAATAACAGCATATATTCCATTGTTACCCTGTTTCCCTGAAAATTAGACCTCCCTGGATAATAAGCTGTTCTGACCCCCTCCTCCATCCAGTAACGAAAGCCGAGACAAGCATAAAATGGAATGTCTTTTAATAACAAGACCAGACTCTCGGTGGCTGAAAGCCAAATAAACAAACAGATAAGCAGCAAGTCCCACAAACCTTGGCAGCAATGAGAACAAACTCTGGCAGCAATCCAGCCTGCCAAGTTTGTTTCTCTTTAGTCCTAAACGTTGACTTCTGCAAGAAGGGCGTGGCACAAGCAGTCTCTTTTATAGTCTGGGAGAGGAGCTTAATGACCATCAGCTGAGCGTAATTACCTCCTGTAATTACGTAGTTGTTCTTGACGCCGATTAGCCGTTCGACGACGTGCATCCCGGAACAACTCACAGTTGGATTCTGGATCACTCTCTACTGTCTCCTCCCCACTGATCCAAGGCTCAAGCGCCACCTGGTGGCCAACCAGTCTCTCTGCGCCCTGCTCGGAGTCGGAACCCTGTACAGGGTCCTCCACATCCTCCAGAGCCGACTCATAGGGCCCCTCGTTGTTGGAGTCTGGTGGCAGCTCCAACAGCTCCTAGTGGGCCACAACAATAAGCCCAATCGGACTTTTGAGCACATGTGCTAAAATAAGCCCTCCCCTGAAAATAAGCCCTCCTCAAAAATATTGCAACACAGCAGCAGCCATGAGGTGACCAAGCTTGCCACCTCCTGCACCTCAAAAACAATAAGACCTCCCTGAAAATAAGCCCAAGCGCTTATTTTGGGGGCCAAAAGAAAATAAAAGCCTGTCTTATTTTCAGGGAAACGTGGTATTGATCTACTCACTCGTCAATTCTACTAGAGCTTTTCAGATGCATAAAGGAGTGAAGAAGCACCAAGTTGTTTCCTCCTAGATTTATTAGTCTAAGAGATCCAGGATTCTTGGCCATCGTGCTCATTAGCCAAGCTAGTAAGAAATGCCAGGACTAATACGTTCAGAAGGCACAAAAGTGGAATTGATTGATTAAGAGGAATTCAGATCCAAGCCTTGTTACCTAGCCAAACCATCTCGGCTTTTCACAACGTGGACTTTACAAAAGAAGACAACAAGAGACAGAAACCAATCCATATTAGAGAGGAAATTTTAAAACACCGTAGAGCAGTGATTATTTCTCACTACTTCTTTTGATGGTACCTGTTTCCTTAAGGGACGTGCGTATTTACGGAGAATACGTTGGCTTGATTCTCCCACTGAAGTCCCATTATGTTTTGACAGAGAGAACAGAGTAGGCCACGAGAACCAGAAAGGAGTTGGAAATGAAAGCTTTGAATCATATGAGTAATAGAAGAAAGGGATGCTCTTCACAGAGAATGCTCAGCCAGAACTCCCCTCGCAAGAGAACGAGATTGTAGCTGGGCTGCCCGCATTTTTCCCCATAATCATTAAAGCCGTGTGTATATGCTTTTGATTTTAAAATTACACAATGCAAAATTCAAATGCTAAGAGTGTAATTTAGAACAAAGGAGCCCGAGCAAGAGCTATAATTAAAGATACACACAAATGCTAAAAACACAGCATAGAAAAATGAAACAAATTTTCATGTTCCGTACAGTGGGGGGGGGGGAGGAGCAGACGGATTCCCTTAATATGAAGCTCTGATTTTTCACAAGCATGTTCCATACGATGTGGCCGTTGCTATGGTAACAATCTTTATTTGCTGAAGCTGTACAGATGTGTACAATTCATGAACTTACGGGCTCTAAATTTATTGCTTTCTTGAAATGTAGGGAGTATCAATAACTTATTAAACTCACTCCCCCTCACCACATTTTTTTTTAAAAAGAAAATCACTTCAAGTTTTCCTCCAATGGGTGTATGGTAATGATTCTGTTTAAAGACAAGAGAGGTTCGAGTATGCCTGCAGGCTAAGAGCAGAACCATTGAGAAATAAAGATATCTAAGTAAAATTACTACGGCTGCAATCCTATATGTGCTTGAGAAGCAGCTACATTGAAGTCAGTAGTAATTATTTCTGAGTAAACTTGTATAAAATGGGGAAGTGGGAGCCTTGTATTTCTTCCCCAGCATATTCTTCCTAAAAGACAAAAAAAATAGAGGTGAATATTAAGTAAAATGTTATTAACATATTCATTTGCCGCAGGAAAGCTAAGAACACATTATTTCCAGTTAATTAAAAAAGCAAAAGAAATAAGAACAAATTTTTTTTTCCATCTTAGAGCAACACCTTTCTTAGGCCAATTCAAAGAATTCTGATATCTCTCTACCCTCTCTTCAGGTACAATGTTAAGAAAGAGGAAGGGAGGGAGAAACCCTGCCTTGATACTGAAGTCATTAATTTGCAATTTTAAGATGGAAGGAGAGAAGGGGGGGTTGAGATATTCAAATTAGGTTTTATCTGATGCTGTGAAGGTTACATCCAACTCTCTCCCATGAGACTCCTATTGAGTTGGGGGGAAATTGGTTTGTTTCATATTTTAATACAAACATACAAAATTTTGTACTACCAATCTAATATGATCACTATAAACAGTTATCGTTCAATCTCTGTGTTCTTCAAATTTATGATTCCTCAATTAAAATAAGATAAAGGTTCACCTCGCACATATGTGCTAGTCGTTCCTGACTCTAGGGGGCAGTGCTCATCTCCGTTTCAAAGCCGAGGAGCCAGCACTGTCCGGAGACATCTCTGTGGTCATGTGACCAGCACAACTAGTCCCCGAAGGCACACAGAACGTTGTTACCTTCCCACCAAAGGTGGTTCCTATTTTTTCTACTTCCATTTTTACATGATTTCAATCTGCTAGGTTGGTTAGAAGCTGGGACAAGTAACGGGCGCTCACTCTGTTATGTGGTGCTAGGGATTCAAACCGCCGAACTGCCAACCTTCTGATCGACAGGCTCGCTGTCGTAGCCATTTTTATGAAAAATGCAGTTTGCATGTTATATTTGTAAAAATGCATTATACTTGCCTAACACCCATACAATAGATTGTATATAGACAGGTATATCATGACCTGTCAAAACCGCGGTCCACTAAAGCGCGCCGATCAAAGCACGTACGTGACGTCATCAGCAGCGCGACAAATAAAATTAAAAATAAATTAAATTAAAATTAAAATAAAATTAAAGCAAGCCGATTCACATAAAGGTAAGGGTTAGGTTTAGGTTAGGGTTAGGGTTAGGTTAAGGGTTAGGGTTAGGTTTAGGGTTACGTTAAGCGTTAGGTGTTAGGGGGTGCGTTGGTTAGGGTTAGGTTAGGGTTAGCGTTAGGTTTAGCGTTAGGTTAAGGGTTAGGTTAGGGTTAGGTTTAGGGTTAGGTTAAGGTTTAGGCTTAGGGTTGGGTTTAGGGTTAGGTTTGGGGGGGTTAGGGTAAGGTTTTCGCGTTAATTTTAAATTTACCGCTCACAGCGTGCCGTTTCGTGCGCTGTGATGACGTCACGTACGCGCTTTCGTCGAGTGCGCTTTAGTCTACCGCGGATTTGTGGTGGAACCCAGGTTATTCTGCATTTTAATGATTCAAACCTGGGGTCAGTCACTTTTATGATTAGTGTTCTGAGATCAATCAAATTGGCAGATTAACTGATTCTTAGACAATGAAAAGGAAAACATCTCCCTCTGTATTTGAAGCCTTCTCGTCTCAGATGAAATACAGTTCCTCGTAGTAAACACAAGAAATGTAATGATTCTAGATAGTTTTGATGCTAATGAAGTGGAAGACATTTTAGATGCTATACTAGATAAAAACGAAATTAGTTAAATTTACTTAATGGATTGAGACTATGAATCAGAACAAAGTCTTCTGTCTCCTGGAGTGCTGTGAAAAAAAAAAGTCTCTGGATTCCATTTAGAGCAGTATTTCGTTAGGCCAACAAGGATCACCAAAATAGAATATTTTTAAAATCTACAGATCAGGCAGATTGAGACAAGAGAAGACAAAATGGTTGTGCTAGGATATCCATTTGGCCTCAAGACCAACAATAGAAGAAGGCTGATGAAACCTGGTGTGGGGATAATTTTATGTGCCACAAATTTGACAGAATATGAGACTTGTGAGGAATAGACTTATATCACCTGAACTGTTATTCATACTTTTAACAGCTTGCATTACTTTTCAGCCATTAGACAAAGCTAACTAGCTAATTTGTGTTTTGTTTTTTTATTTTTTTGCCTGTACAGTCTAAACCATCAAAATTTAATTGAGGTTGCTAATGTTGCTGCTTTTAAAAACAATTGCTATTATTATTGATTCTTCATTGCGTCTTTGTTGCTGTTGCTGCTATTTTAGTTGTTTTTAATTAAATGGTGTGGGTGTGTCTTTTAACAAAATGTTTGCAATGTTGGTTTCTCTTGCTCTTCAATGAATTTTCCTGTAAGAGTTAGGCCACTAAAACTGGATTATAAATACAGAAATGTGCCATTTTACCTGTTTACTCAAAGGGAAATCCCACAATATTCAGTAAGAGTTATCCAAGAAAGGTTGTCACATCGCAATCTAAGGAAGTAAATAGAAAAACTATATCACTGAATATAGTACAACTTTACACTTCTTCTGATTGAAATGGGCAATGTAGAAATATGAAACACACACACACACACACACACACAGGTTTACATTGAGAAAACCAAGCTAGACATGACACACTGATGTTTTTAAAATGCAATTGAATCAGGAATAGAGCTGAAAGAGACCTTACAGCAGCGGTTCTCAACCTTCCTAATGCCGCGACCCTTTAATTCAGTTCCTCATGTTGTGGTGACCCCCCCAACCAACGCCATCATGCCAAAAACCCGCCCCTCGGCTCCAATTGGCTTGGAACCCAATAACCGGAATCCAATTTCTCCCCTCCCCCCCCCCACATATAAACCCTATTTTTGTTTATGTTGGTTTCTCTTACTTCCCTGCGTGTGTGCCTGCGTGGGTATTTGTGGGTGGGGTGTGTGCGTGCAAGAGAGATAGCGCAACACAGCATGCTTTAGAATCTAAAGCAGGGGTAGTCAACCTTTTATACCTACCGCCCACTTTTGTATCTCTGTTAGTAGAAAAATGTTCTAACCGCCCATCGGTTCCACAGTAATGGTGGTTTATAAAGTAGGGAAGTAACTTTACTTTATAAAATTTATAAAGCAGAGTTATAGCAAGAGTTATACCGCCCACCATGAAAGCTGGAACGCCCACTAGTGGGCGGTAGGGACCAGGTTGACTACCACTGATCTAAAGAGTTAAAGAGTTCCGATGGTCTTAGGCAACCCCTGTAAAAAGGTCATTCGACCCTCAAAGGGGTCGCGACCCACAGGTTGAGAACCGCTTCCTTAGAGGCCTTCTAGTCCAGCCCTCTGCTCAAGCAAGAAATCCTATACCATCCCAGACAAGGGGTTGTCCAGTCTCTTCTTAAAACCTCCAGGGATGAAGCACCCAGAAATATGGAAATAATTAGTTGAAGGGGGAGGGAACCCCTGATCATTAAAGCCTCAAAAGCATGCATGCAGATGAATATAAGCCTTCAGCCAGATTTGGAAATGTCCTACACTGGAGGGGAAAAAATCAGTCTTGGCTTAGATAAAACAGTTACTCTGCCACCCAAAAAAAAAAACCATTTCAGTTTCTCCTCCATAACATAGCAAGAGAGAAAGAGCTTCGTTTTCACCCATCCTACCTGGATGCTGATGATTATTAGTGCCCCTTTCCCATTTCCTGATTGTATTTGGATCTGTGGGGCTGCCCTTGAAGAGCATCCGGCGACTTCAGCTAGTCCAGAATGCGGCCGCGCGAGTGATAGTGGGCGCACTGCGGTTCACCACACATAACACCTATCCTCCGCGAGCTGCGCTGGCTACCTGTTGATCTCCAGGTGCACTTCAAGGTGCTACTTACCATCCATAAAGCCCTCCATGGTAGTGGATCTGAGTACTTGAGAGACCGCCTCCTGCCAATTACCTCCCTTCGACCTATTAGATCGCACAGATTAGGCCTCCCGAGTTCCATCCGCCAGTCAGTGCCGCTGGCGACTACACGGAGGAGAGCCTTCTCAGTAGCAGCTCCGACCCTTTGGAACGATCTCCCCGTGGAGATTCGCACCCTCACCACCGTCCAGACCTTCCGCACAGCCCTTAAGATCTGGCTATCCCGTCAGGCCTGGGATAAAAATTCTAGTCCGCCCCACCCGAATGTTGAATGAAAGTTGCGTTTTATTGTTTTAATTTTTTTTTAACTCACGTATTGTCTTATTTTGTCTTGCACTCCCCTCCCGTGAATTGTAAGCCGCCCTGAGTCCCCTCAGGGAAAAGGGCAGCCTATAAATAATAAATAAATCTAAAAAAAATATATCTAAAAATCTGTGAAATCCTGTGTCCTAAATGCAGTGATGTATTTAATATTAAATCTGATCTAGCTCGAACAGCTAGGGAAGGTCTACCCATCTACCTAAATACTATCCTTGATTAGAGGCTACTAATCAGGAAAGCAAAAGACAAAGTGAATTTTAATAGTGGGAGGCAGAGAGAGGGGGAACGTGATGAAGAGTGAAGGAGGCAGAAAAGAAAGAAGCGGTGGCTGATAGAGAAGAGTTAAAAAAGGGACCAAGTGGTGGGCCACCACGACTATCCTATCCACTTATGCCAGCTTCCATTGCTGATTCTCTTGCCCATAATTACAATAGCACTATTCTTAACTCCTCTTTTTTTCCTTCGCAGTAAGAGAAGGAAGAGAGCTAGAACCAATGATATCATAAGAGCTAGTCAGTAATGTTGGGAAATTGCCAGCTAGGCTGGAAGGAGGGGTTAAGTGAGGGTCTAGCTTGGAATCCTTGCACAATTGAAAGTGGCATAAGCTTGACCTGCCCCAAGATCCATTAAAGTTTATCTGGTCATTCTCAGCGGAAAGCAAGCAACCTGAGGAGATTCTTGTAACCTAGGCGGTAGACATTAAAGTTTGTTATTCATGAGTGCCTTTGGTTGCTTACATCTGACAGATAGGCAGAAGGAAACCCAGGCCAAGTTGAGGTGACAATGGGGTCAACCGTTATCTTCTTCAGATTTCCTCAGGATGTTATTTTGTCCCCTCACTATTAAAAAAAAATCATAATGCTAAAGATCCTATAGATTTTATTCAAGTCATTCTCAGAGTGATATCTTTGCTGACAATTTCTCCAAGGGAAAAGAACAGTATAATCTAAGAAAATGCTCTTCTGGCTTAGTGTTTTTGAAAGTATTACATAAATTATATGTAAGTCATTGGATAATTATGAACTTTCTTCTCCTTTATATTTATATGGAATATTTATTGAATCGCGTGCGTGCTTTTACAGTAAAATGCCTTTTACCTTGGTTCCTTTGTTCAGCTCCCCCAAAACCTGACAGTTATCCTTTTATAAGCTATTCTAAGAACATTTTCTCTTCTTTGAAACTGATTGATGCACTCCTCTAAATGTTCCCACAAATATCTTTTGAATTTAAGTTCCTGCATAATGTAGTAAGATAAAAGAATTCTATACCTCAACAAGAGACATTACAAAGCAACTGAAGACATTATCAAGGACATTAACATGTTCCTAATAGCAATAAAACCTTTTAACTGTCTGATGTTGAACATGTTCTTACCAAACCACCACATATTATGGTAATTGGTTCCAATTTCCAAATCTTTCATTGCAAAATTACAAGATAGGTAGGGGCTGAGAAGTGAAACTAAAAACCCAGCTTGGCTGGTTTATCACTTCTACCCTTTTGAAGCATGATGAGATTTATAACCTTTTTGCATATGTAGTCGGCATTCGACTATCATGAATCTACAATGGTTTTGCTCTAATAACAGCTGATGGGAGAAATCTACCTTCCTTTCTCGGTGTATATTGTTAAAATAGTTCATATTTTTCTCATCAAGATCTAACATTTCTATCCCAATTGGTGTCTATTCCTTCTCTCCAAATTGCGTGGAGATGAAAGAGGAACTTTAGCTTCTTTCTTTCTTTCTTCTTTCTTTCTCTCTTTCTTCTTTCTTTCTTTCTTTCTCTTTCTTCTTTCTCTTTCTTTCTTTCTTTTTCTTTTTTCTTTCTCTTTCTTCTTTCTTTTCTAACCAAATGTACTTTTCTGGGATACTTGTATTTAATATGTAAGTGGGTATGTGTCAGAGGGGGTTCCTACCAGTTCGCACTATTCAGTAGAACCGGTTCGTCAAATCTACCGAACTGGTTAGAAGAGGTTCCACCAGTGGACCCAGAAAGCAGGCCACACCTACAGAAGAGGTTCCAAAAAATTTTGAAACCCACCACTCACACCACACACAGACACACACACACACACACACACACAGACAGACACGACAGACAGACAGACTGACTGACTGACACAGAGAGAGAGAAAAAAAGAGAAAGGAAGAAAATAAATAAATAAAAAAGAAAAAAGAAAGAAAAAGACAGAAGAGAAAGAGAGAGAGAGAGAGATGAAAGAAAAAAAGAAAAAAAGAAAAAGGGACATGGAGACAAAGGAAGGAAAGAGAGAGAGAGAGAGAGAGGAAAGAAAAGGGAACGAAGAAAGAGAAGAAAGAAAGAAAGAAAGAAGAAAAAGAAGAAAGAAAGAAAGAAAGAAAGAAAGAAAGAAACACATGGCCAGCAACCACTCCCACCAGGTCACATGGTTGGCAAGCCACTCGCACAAAGGAGGCCACACCCACAGAGTAGGTTCCAAAATTTTTGAAACCCACCACTGGTACGTGTCTTGCAGAAGAACAATTGTATCTTGTAGTCGAGTTGCCTTGATATTTTGGATGACTCACTGACACGGTCCCATGCACACGCAGAGACACAAATAACAAATACATGCATGCACACAAGCTGGCAAGTGTTCAGCCCTCGGCAAACACAAAGACTTTGCAAGTGCAAATCTAACATGTGCCAAGGTGATGGGTTAAGAAATAGCAAACACTCTAAATGGAAGAACTGTTTATATTTGCAGAGCTGCTCTCAGTGGTGGGTTTCAAAAAATGTTCGAACCTACTCTGTGGGTGTGGCCTCCTTTGTGGGAGTGGCTTGCCGGTCAGGTGACATGGTGGGAGTGGCTTGCCGGCCATGTGTTCTTTCTTTCTTTCTCTTTCTTTCTTTCTTTCTCTTCTCTTCTCTTCCTTTCGTCTCTCTGTCCCTTTTTCCTTTTTTCTTTCATCTCTCTCACTTTTTCTTTCTTTTTCTTTCTTTTTCTTTTTTCTTTATTTCTTTTTCCTTTCTTTCTCTTCTCTTTCTCTTGTGTGTGTGTGTCAGTGGTGGGGTTTCAAAAAATTTTGGGAACCTCTTCTGTAGGTGTGGCCTGCTTTCTGGTGGAACCTCTTCTAACCAGTTCAGTAGATTTGACGAACCGGTTCTACCGAACTGGTGCGAACTGGTAGGAACCCACTTCTGGCTGCAATCAAGATGCATCCAAGGAAAGCAGACTATATCTTGTTAACATGTTAAAAGCAGGAAAACACATGCTCTTATAAGGAAATAGATGCTCTGCAGACCAGATCATGTTGCCAGCTCATGTCCAACTTCCATGATTAATGTGCGGAATCAACAGGAGAAATGGACTTAGCTACTTCCTTCCTTCCTCCTTCCTTCCTTCCTTCCTTCTTCCTTCCTTCTTCCTTTCTTTCTTTCTTTTTCTTTCTTTCTTTCTTTTGAAACAGACAGTGCTGGACTTATGCATTTTCCCTCACCAAGAGCCTAGTTTCTTCTCTTCTTTTGAGGGAAGACTGTCTGCTTCCTGAATTACTTCAAGCTAGAAAATCAGCACTTCAGTCACTTTCTACTTCACGCTAACCAGGGGTGAAATGCTACTGCAAGAGCCGAGGTGGCGCAGTGGTTAAATGCAGCACTGCAGGCTACTTCAGCTGACTGCAGTTCTGCAGTTCGGCTGTTCAAATCTCACCGGCTCAGGGTTGACTCAGCCTTCCATCCTTCCGAGGTGGGTAAAATGAGGACCCAGATTGTTGTTGGGGGCAATATGCTGACTCTGTAAACCGCTTAGAGAGGGCTGAAAGCCCTATGAAGTGGTATATAAGTCTAACTGCTATTGCTATGGCTATTACTGGTTCTGACCAGTTCGCTAGAACCGGTAGCAAAAAAATGTTAAGGTTCACCCGAACTGATAGTAAAAAAAAGCTTTAAAAAGTGGGGAAAAAAGGCTCCGTGACACTCAGTTATGCCACGCGATCCTCTGAATCTTTTTACTTTTTAAAGCATTTTTAACTACCGCAAATAGGTAGTAAAATTGCTTTTAAAAGTGGGCGGGGGGAGGTTCCAACGATTGTGCAGCACAGCTGATTGTCATGGAATCTTTTTTTTCACTTTTTAAGCATTTTTCCTACCTAACAGAGGTAGGAAAAAATGCTTTAAAAAGTGAAATAAAGAGGGTCTGATGATCACCTGGCTCACAGCTGATCCGCACTATCCTCTGAACCTTATTTTTCCAATTTTAAAGCATTTTTTACTACCAGCTCCAGCGAATAGGTAGTAAAAAATGCTTTAAAAAGTGGGGGAAAGTTGGCCACGCCCAGCCAATTACATAACACCACACACACCCAAGCCACGTCCATAGAACTGGTGGCAAAAAAATAGATTTCACCATTGACGCAAACATTATAATTTGATCCATGAATGGATGATGCATTCTGTATAGTACTTTGGTATAATAGTTAATCAAATATAGCAATAGCAATAGCAGTTAGACTTATATACCACTTCATAGGGCTTTCAGCCCTCTCTAAGCGGTTTACAGAGTCAGCATATTGCCCCCAACAACAACGGGTCTCATTTACCCACCTCGGAAGGATGGAAGGCTGAGTCAACCTTGAGCCGGTGAGATTTGAACCGCTGAACTGCAGATAGCAGTCAGCTGAAGTGGCCTGCAGTACTGCACTCTAACCACTGCGCCACCTCGGCTTCTTAATATGATGACAAAGAAAATATAAGGACTTCTTTCTCAAAAATTTTTTTACTATTTTCAGAATGAAACTCCCAGTTTGCTACAGATCCACCACACAAAAAGGAATCGTCATGAATCATGGAAAAATTTTGATGCGTTTGATGATCCCAAATAACATCAGCATCTTTCTGGAAATTGAAACAAATTTCTAATATGGCTATTTTCAAAGATAACTTGGTGACATATTTCATTGGTCTCACCTTCTTGATTGCGACAGAGCCAAATAGTTATGGCTCCATTCCCATTCCCCAAATTTTCCAAGTTTGAAGTGGATTTACTTATTTTCTTGACTTTTCCCAACTTTGGGGAAACTGAGAACAGGTTCAATCTATTGGAGCATCCAAAATCTCCCTTCCTACTTCACACAAAAGGAGAAGAAAAAAAAAAACCCCATGCTTTGTGCATGGGTAGTCCTCAACTTACAACCATTCATTCTAACAACTATTAAAAGGGCCACTGAAAAAAGTGACTTATGACCAGTCCTCACACTTACAACCATCATAGCATCCCCACAGTCATATGATCAAAATTTAGGTGCTTGGCAACCAGCAAGTGTTTATGATGGTTGCAGCACTCTGAGGTCACTGATTGTCATTTGCCGTGACCCGACAAATGCGCACCCGACAACAGTGCGCTGGCAAAACCGCAGTGATAAAACCGCGACATCGACAGCGTGCCAACGAATGAGCACAGAAGCACGCCGACAAAAGAGTGCCGAGAGAAGCACCATTACGGTTAAGGTTAGGTAGGGTTAGGGTTAGGGTTAGGTTAGGATTACTTTAGGGTTACCTTTAGGGTTACCTTTAGGGTTACCTTTAGGGTTAGGTTTAGAGAGCGCTCTGTCGGCGCGCTGTTGTCGGCGTGCTTCTGTGCTCATTCATGGCACGATTTTGAACTCGTGCTTTTCTCCATGCGGTTTTGTCGGCGCGCTTTTCTCGAGCGCGCATTTGTCGGTGAACCATCATTTGCCACTTTCCCCATCAGTTTCCAACAAGGAAGGTCAACAGGGCAAGACAGATTTGCTTAATGACATGATTCAGTTGAACAACTGCAGTGATTCAGTTAACAATCAGGGCAAAAGAGGTCATAAGATCAGATGTGACTTACTTAAAAACTGTTTTGCTAGGCAGCAGAAATTCCAGTCACGATGGTGTTCATGAACCAAGGACTACTTGAACTGGCTCTTGCCTGCCAAAAGGCAATAAAAAAATAGAATTCATGTCATGTCACTGCTATTAAGTCAGCCAATGTTCATCTAAAGCGGGTGTCAAACTGGTGGCCCATGGGCCAGATGCATCACAGGCAGGCCACGCCCACCAGCTCCACAAAGGGGGAAAAGTCACAATACATCACGGTAAAGGCAACGTGACACCACAATTTAACACCCATGATCTAAAAAGTCCTGTAAGAATCCTGAAGCTCAGGAGCTTCAAAAGAAATGAAGCAAATCTTAAACTTAGGGATGAGATAATATTGACATGGGTCTATGACAATTCGCCATGGCCAAGTTGCCATGCGAAAACTAATATTGGAGAAACAGTGAAATAGAATCATTAAAGAAATAATGCCAAAGTAGAGAGAAAAATGAAATGTGAATGACAAACATTAAAATAATTTTTTAACCTTCTTAAAATTAAATTGAATTGTTGAATTGTCCCTCAACAAGTTGTCCTGTAGCAATTTGGCCATAGTAAGCAATCTTGTGGTGATTTGGCTATGGCAAGTTGACCAATGGCAAGTTATCCCATTCTGCCTCTGAAGTGCATCAGAGGACTGGAACTATTTTGACATGGCCCTAAGTCTTCATGTAGAACACGGGTGTCAAACTCCATCGCGTCCGGGCCGCATCGTGACGTATCATGACGCTTTTTGTCTTTGTAGAGTCAGGGTGGGCGTGGCCTGCACATGGCATATCCGGCCCACGGGCCGCCAGTGTGACAGGCCTGATGCAGATGGTTCTATTGGAATTCTTTCAACCATTCCTAAGTGCTCTGCAAGCAGAAGGACATGGCTAGTGGAAGCCGAAGCCAAATTGTTTATTATTAGAAAATTTATTTTACACCGCCATATTAAAGAGTTTTTTTTTTAATGATAATTATGGCTTTGTCTCTGCTTCACAAAATGCTCCTTCGAATTGCTGTAAGTTAATTTTTCAATATTCATTTGATTTAACCATGTGAAATTTCTGCCTTGCTGGTTTCAGTTAGCCCAAATCAGAAATCAAATTCTTAAAACACCATAGCATAGCAGTTGCTAAACAGTAATTACTTGGCTTTAAAGAAACTGAGGCTTCAAACATCATTGCGTTGTACACCTGGTTAATAGCCATTTCTCTTTTCTTCAGCTTACACATTCAAGCCTTTCTCAATGTTATTTTAATTTTCCTTGTGATATTTTGAAAGCCCCAAATTTAAAATTAAAAGCCCTCAAGCCCATTGCACCACAAAAATCCACAAATAGAAGGCAATCCTTAATATATCCTCAGATTAAATCATACTGAGGGAAGCTTTGGGAGGAGGAGGAGGGGGGGAAAAAGGAAAATGGAAAAAAAAAAAAGACTGATGTTATTTGTCTCCTGTAAACACAATAAGGTACAGATTAAAGATAAGTCTGAACACCAGCTAAGCTTTCAAAACAGCTTGTCGGCTTTATCATGCAAGTTTAAATCACGGTATTATTATTAGATTTTTTTAAAAAAGACGTCACGGGAGG
The DNA here is from genome assembly GCF_009769535.1 of Thamnophis elegans. Classification (NCBI taxonomy): domain Eukaryota; kingdom Metazoa; phylum Chordata; class Lepidosauria; order Squamata; family Natricidae; genus Thamnophis; species Thamnophis elegans. The sequence goes on along the minus strand of NC_045545.1, from coordinate 8,588,974 downwards.
CACTTTGAAATTAATTAAAACCCTGCGCATTTGTTTTGGGAAAAGATACATTTTATCCACGGAGACAATACAACACATCCAAACACCCAGATATAATTTTTAAGCAAAAAGAAAGAAAAGACATTGCCAGTAATATTTCAGAATTACTCCTCTTCGGGCATGACACGCAGCCAATTGTGGCATGATTTCTGAAACAATTATTTGTACCTGAGGTGGTTACAAGAAAAGCTCTATTGACACCAGAATGATGTGTTCTGTCAATTGTTCCTCCTATTATTATTGTTATTAGTAATATTAATATTAGTATCGCTGCTCCAGTCTTTTTCTTTGGAAGTTCAACAGCAGCCCTAGTGGACACGAGGGAGCACTGCAGGAGCCAATGGCAACTACGAATCCAAGCACTTTTAAGAGAGGTTTCCATTAAAAGGGGAAATTCTGCTTGTTTTCCATTCCACCTACGAAACTGCAGCTCCTATCTTGTTACAATCAGAAAGAGACCTGCAGGACACAGAAAGCACCAGCCTTTGTCATGGTAATCAATGGAAAATGCAGTTGCTGTTGCTCTAAGGCGGAAAGAAAGATATCCAGGCGACAATATACATCTCTCTGTTTTGTCACTTTCATTTTATAATAATTACCACCTGAATAGTATAGCGGTGTGTGTGTGTGCTTTCTGACTAATATTCAGTATCACTCAAATCAAAGCAAGGGCTTGCATAAGGAAGCAAGAACCTATTATGAACTGTGACCGTATTATTAAGATGGGGTCCCAGGTTTAGAAGTTTTCCCCGATATCAAAACACAAAAGAACCCTTTGCGCCGAAGGAAAATGCTCCCTTCCACCCACCCCCAAGAAAAGGAACATCACCCAGTTCAAATGTATACCGAAGGGACTCAAGAAACAAATAAGTTACCTTCAGAGGCTGACGTTATTTTCCTTTGGAGCTTAAGGCTATAGCAATGGAGATGGGAGGGTGTAAGACTTCTTCAGATATATGAATAGCCAGAGCAGAATTCAGCATCTTTCGTGTGGATGTTAAAGAAAATGATATTCGCAAATTAGTTAATTTTTAACTTTTGTAATATGTGGATTGTTTTTTAATGTTGTACGCCGCCCTGAGTCCTTGGGAGAAGGGTGGCATATAGATCCAATAAAAAAAACAAACATGCAGGTGGCATCTTAAAGATTGATAGCTTCTGAGCAGAGCAGGAGAGGTGGAGGGAGGGAAATGAAAAATTGCAAATGGCTCCATCCAGATTTCCAATGCAAAGGATGCAGAGGAAATAAAGTCCAGCATATAATTTTTTTCCTTGTCAAAGCCTCATCTACGAGCATTATATTTCTCCTGGAACCTCAGAAGGGCCATTGAATTTAGCCCGTGGAAAGCCGTTCTCTGTCATAAACCAGGCAACGCGGTTCTTAATGAGCAATCTTAGTTCCCAACCCGGTTATTGTATTTGTGGCAGCAGGCGCTGAATAGTTCAGGGTTTGTTATCAACTCTTCCGGTAAATCTTAAGTTGGAGACTGCTGAGATAAGCTTGCAAAGCTCTCGGAGGATAAAATCACTCACTCTCCATTGCCAGCTTGAAAGCAGCTTTTACTACAGAATCTGTTGAGGCATCCAATGTACCAAGGGGGCCTGATTGTCTAGGAATCGGGTTTTAAGATTCTGGACTTTAATCAGCCACTTCTGTCTGTGCTTCCTTTGTCTGCGATGTATTCTTTCAGTCCTTGCTCATCCGGCTTTTTTATGCATTCCGAGCGGAGTCAAAACAATGTCTCCAGAGAAGTAGCTGGTGTGGTCCTAACTCACACAAATGGTTGTAACTTGAGGACTACCTGTATTGTTGATTGCAATGCAGGAAGTCCTCAACTTACAACCATTTGTTTCCTAGTATGATTTGATAGCTTATTAGTGACTATCATTACCATTTTTCGGGCTATTTATTATTAATTAATACGATTTATAGGCCGCCCAATCTCGAAGGACTCCGGGCGGCTTACAGCAAAAAGAGAAAAGAAATAGTAAAAAAAAAAAGACAGGTTTAAAATCACCACACATACATTCGTTCTGATCGGGGCTGGACCTCAACAATGAGGTCAACAGCCCAGGCCTGCTGGAATAGCCAGGTTTAACAGCTTTTCTTAAGGCCATGAGAGTGGGTAAGGTCCGGATTTCTGGGGGTAGCTCATTCCAAAGGGTCGGGGCAGCGACAGAGAAGGCCCTCCTCCGGGGAGCCGCCAGCCGACATTGTCTGGCTGACAGCATCTGAAGGAGGCCCACCCTGTGGGATCTCACCGGCCGTTGGGAGGTATGTGGCAGTAGGCGGTCTGCAGGTATGCTATGAGACGTACCTTTTTCCCCAAAAAAGAGGGTGAAAATCTGGGTGCGTCTTATACACTGAATACAACATTTTTGGCCTCCCAAAACCCCGCCCCCTTCACAAAAGTGGATGTGCAGAGGATTTGGGAGGCCTGCAAAGTGCCTGGGGGCTGGGGAGGGCAAAAATGAGAGAAAAACAGGCTGTTTTTTGCTCGTTTTTGCCCCCCCCCAACCCCCAAGAGCACTTTGCAAGCCTCTCAAACTCTCTGCATGCACCGTTTTTCACAAAACGAGGTATGCAGAAGGTTTGGTAGGCTTGCAGAGTGCAAAAACTTTTTTTTTTATTTACCTCTTCAAAATCTGGGTGTGTCTTATGCTCGGTGCATTTATAGTCTGAAAAATACGGTAAGTGTTGCATCTTTTTATTCTTGATGAATGTATTTTATTCTCCTTATGGACACTGAGAGCATGCACCAAAGACAAATTCCTTGTGTGTCCACTCACACTTGGCCAATAAAGAATTTCTATTCTATTCTATTCTATTCTATTCTACTCTACTCTATTCTATTCTGTTAGTGACTCTTCAAGTTGAAACTGAGAAAAAGTGACTTATGACTGGTCTTTACATTTACAGCCTCCCCCACAGTCACATGATCGAAGTCAGCTGCAAGGCAACCAGCATGTATTTAAAACGGTTGCAATTTCCCAGGGCCATTTGATCATCGTTTGCAACTGACTTTCAACAAGCAGAGTCAACGGGGGGGAAACTGGATTTGATTAAAAATCATGTGATTCAAAGCGGTGATTTGCTTAACCACCATGGCAAAAAAAAAAAAAAGATCGTAAAATTGGGGCGTGACTCACTGAATAAATCCCTTGCTTAGCACAGAAATTCTGGTCATAAGTTGTGGAGGACCTGTAGTCTGAAGAAGACGGAATCAATTCCTCATTTCCTTTAAGGGTGGTCATCCCTTTAGTATCTCTGTTCATTTCATGAGTCCCATGGAGCCATGACTGATCTAGAAATACATTTGGTTTTTCTCCAGTGGCTCAGAAAATCTTGGCTAGTTTCTGCACCAGAACTGAAAGAGTGAGACTGGTAAGAGAATTGTTTGGTCAACTGATTATTGCTCTGAGCCATTGCTGTTATAACAGATCCAGATCTTAGATGCTGGATCTCTTTTTGAAGCTAAGCTTGAACTGTCATGAATACTAGTAACAGCTATCCACAGTCAAGCCCACCCTAGTTTGCGTTCTTAATACAATTCTGGCACATTCCCATCATTGATATACACCAGAGCTGTCAAATTCGATTTCATTGAGGGCCTCATCAGAGTTGTGTTTGACTTCAGGGGGCTGGAATGGACATGGCCAGTTCGACATCACTCATGTTGGGGGCGTCTCTGGGTGCCCAAGGCTCTGCCAACAAAAACAGGCTACCCGAGCTCTGTTTTCAGCTGCGACAGCCTCCTGCAACCCTTTGCCAGTGAAAACGGCGCTCTGGAGGACCGCGTGCGGCCCTCTCGAGCTCCATTTTTGCTGGCAGAGACACCACGGGCCAGTCCGTCATTGTTTCCAGGGCCCCAAGGGCCAGAACTATGCACCCCACAGCCCGGATCTGGCCCACAGGCCTTGAGTTGACACCCCCTCCCCGCTGATATACATCGTCTGCCAAGCCATTGATTGATTTTTTTTGATTGATTGATTGTTTTGGCTTAGTTGTCATGCTTTAATCGTCCATGCTGATTCTGAAAACATTCCAAGTTTCTGTGTGGTTATAGCTAAGCACTTACACTTATTCGGAGGTCTGCCTTTTGATGAGCAGGTTTAAATGTCTTAAACATTTTCATTGTGTAATGTTTATATTACATCAATCATAGATGGGGTCCCTACCAGTTCGCACCAGTTCGGTAGAACCGGTTCGTCAAATCTACCGAACCGGTTAGAAGAGGTTCCACCAGTGGACCGGAAAGCAGGCCACACCTACAGAAGAGGTTCCAAAAATTTTTGAAACCCACCACTCACACACAGAGAGAGAGAGACAGACAGACAGACAGACAGACAGACAGACTCACACAAAGAGAGAAAGAGAAAGAAAGAAGAAAAAAGAAAGAAAAAAAGAAAAAAAGAAAGAAAAAGTGAGAGATGAAAGAAAAAAAAGGAAAAAGGGACAGAGATACAAAAGGAAGGAGAGAGAGAGAGAGACAGAGACAGAGAGAGACAGAGAGAGACAGAGAGAGAACACATGGCCGGCAAGCCACTCCCACCAGGTCACATGGCCAGCAAGCCACTCCCACAAAGGAGGCCACACCCACAGAGTTTCGAAAACATTTTGAAACCCACCACTGACATCAATGCTTTAAATATATTGAATGCTGCCTCTGTATTGTGAAATTTTGAACGTTTTCCCTTGAATTAGGATTTGAATAAGCACACAAACAGCTACCTTAATTCTTAGCCCATTCATGCTGCGTCTGGGATGCCATTAAGGCTCCCTGACAGCACGATATTAAAAGGATGCTCCTTGAAGGATGTTAACATTGTGTGTTGCCTTGAATACATACATTTGATTGGCATTATCAGCACAGATTTTTGCTCAAAACGCCTAATTTCCCTATGCGTTCAGTATAAAAGAAATACACCAGAAAGCAAAAAAACGCTATGAAAGATGACTCAATGGAATTTGTTATCAGAAGTTATAAATGTCGGGTAGAGCTGCTACCTCAGCACTGAGGGAGGGAGTTCTAACTAGATTGGGGCATTCCTAATAACGCTTTCTAAAGCTGGTATACCTGGGGATTAGATGAATGAGAGGGGAAAGGGAATTGCTGAACACAAGCTAAACAGATTTGACTAAAAGGCTAAGCTCCTTCCTTAGAATTTCAAACAGCTCTATTTAGCCAACAACAAAAAAAAATAACACTGTTAAGCCTAACTTGGTATCATAGCATCTAAAATGGACGCTTTGAAGCCAAAGTATTATTTGTGATCGCTCATTCATTCCTTTCTTCTTTCTCCTTCTGCTCTTTGAATAACTCTGGCTCCGGCCCAAATAATAAAACTCCCAGCAGGGAAGCCCATATCTCGGATCCTGGCTTATCAATTACTGGGATCGCCTCACTCGAGCCTCGGTGTAATTTGTCCTACAGAAAGAGAAAGGCTTCATAGGGGCAGAAGCGATAAAGCGAAAATCAGGCAGTGTTTTTTTAATAAAAATAGAAATGTGTTCTGACCCCCCTCATCCCACACCAACACACACTCCGAGCCAAAGATAAGTTAAGGCATTTAATTAACAGACAGACAGGTCCTTGGCAGCAAACCGGCGCAGACAAGCTTGGGCAGCAATAAACACAGATAAGGCTTGGCAGCAATCCAGCCTGCCAAGCTTCTAACAATGTTCTCTGACATTCGATCCTGCGTTGATTTCTGCAAAGAGGGGCGTGTGCACAAGTAGTCTTTTATAGTCTGGAGAGGAGCCTAATGACCACCAGCTGAGTGCAATTACCTCCTGTAACTGCACAACTGTTCCTGACGCCTATTAGCTCTTTGGTGCTGTGCATCCAGGAACAACTCACTACTGACATCCGGATCACTCTCCCTTGTCTCCTCCCACTGGTCCAAGGCTCAGGTGCCTCCTGGTGGCCAACCAGCCTCTCTGCGCCCTGCTCGGAGTCGGAACCCTGTCCAGGGTCCTCCACATCCTCCAGAGCCGACTCATCGGGCCCCTCGCTGTTGGAATCTGGTGGCAGCTCCAATAGCTCTCTGGGCCACAACAGAAATGTAACCTACATACTACATTTGAATGTTTATTTTAAATATTGCTATGCTGGGGTGGGTGATTAGTTCTGCTTGTCCAGGGCTGAACCCAGACTTGAATGATTGCCCATTATAACCCAAGACAAAATTTTGATAAAAAAAAGGAAGTTTCAAGAATACAGGTAGTCCTCGAATTATGACCCAATTAAGCCCAAAGTTCTGTTGCTAAGTGAGGCATTTGTTTTAAGTGAGTTTTGCCCCTTTATGACATTTATTACCACAGTTGTTAAGTGAATCACTTAATGGTGAGTTGATAAGTTAGTAATCTGATTGTTAAGTGAATCTGGCTTCTCCATTGACTTTGCTGGTCAGAAGGTCCCAAAAGGAGATTGTTGTAGCCCAGCGGGAGCCGTTGGAGCCTCCACCAGACTCCGACAGCGAGTGGCCCTATGAGTCGGCTCGAAGAATGTGGAGGACAGGGTTCCGACTCCAAGCAGGGCACAGAGAGGCTGGTTGGCCACCAGGAGGCACCTGAGCCTTGGAGCAGTGGGAGGAGACAAGGAGTGTGATCCTGACATCATGCATTGGAGCAGTGGGGAAGAGACAAGGGAGTTGTTCTTGGATGCCTGGCAACGGAGAGCTAATAGGTGTAAGGAACAGTTATGCAGCAGTTACAGGAGATAATTGCACTCAGCTGGTGGTAGTTAGGCTCCTCTCAAGACTATAAAAGGAATGATTGTGCACACGCCCTTTGCAGGAGTCAACGTATTCACTTGAGCTGGAGAACTCTCGTGGCTAGCTTGGCAGGCTGGATTGCTGCCAACATCTAGTCTGTGCTGGATTGCTGCCAAGGTCTGAACTGTGCTGGATTGCTGCCAAGGTCTAGTCTGTGTGTTAATAAATCCTTGCAGTATCTTTGTCTTGGCGTGCTTTGGTGTAGGACAAGGGGGGTCAGAACAGAGGATCAGAAACCTTGGGACACAGCAAAGGTCATAAATATGAACCAGCTGCCAGGCACCTGAATTCTGATCCCATGATCATGGGGATGCTGGAAAGGTCGTAACTGTGAAGAATGGTCATAAGTCACATTCTAGTCCCATTGTAACTTTGAATGCTCACTAAACAAATGTTTAAGTTGAGGACTACATATATAATATTTAGTGACAAACTTTCACTGTAGCTCTGGGATCTCATCCCATTTGCAGTATTAAAACTCTTTTTGTTTTAATACTAGAGTTTTTAACCTAGAATTTCAACTTCATTGCTCTAACTCCAGATCCCAGAAGTGAGTTCTAGCAACTCCCACAGGCAGTATCAATGCTACCCATAAATACTTGGCACAAAATTTCCTTCTCCTACAAAGCAATCTCTGCACACAGATCGAAGGAGCTTTTTGGGGGGGTTAGAAAATGAACCCCTCGGTTCTTTCACTTGTCTTCTTTGATATTATGCCTCATCTTGGTGAATTTGATAGATGTACTGATTTATGACATCATTCTATGACTCACGTCAGTCTTAGTAAATATTATTGCCAAGTTTTAATCTCTCCATTTCCAATAGGCTTGTCATTCTCCATGACAGAAATTTAATACAGAAGATAAAATCAGAAATAGATCTTCAGAGAACTACAATTTAGAATTTGGAATTTATCACAGGTATCTGGCAAATCAGCAGAATTTAGTAAAAGTTCAGTAACTGCAATATTCTCAATTAACACACTCAATTCATTGCATAGAATTTACAATATGAATTACAATATCTAGTGAGATCTTCTACTCTAAATACTGTCAAAGCTAAGGATAAATTAGCCCGCTTCTTAGAAGAAACCTGAGATGAAAACTAAAGTTAAATGAAATAATTGGATGGAAATTTACACAAGTCATATTGTGAAGTCAATTGTGACTTTTACCTTGTGCTTAAAAAGCTCTTGGACCACTGGAGGAGAAATGATCAAGCAGATAATTTGCCCATCACAATAGATTTTCTCCAGCAATGTCCAGTTGAACAAAATGCGTGTCCAAGAATGAGAAATTAAGTAGGTGTAATGGAATCTTGATTTAGAATATGAAAAAGAAAGGTGAAAGAAATCATACCAACTGTAGCTATTCCAAGGGTCATTTGTTCGGTCACCACATTGTCTATCTCAACTTGATGTTCTCCAGATGTTTTGGACACAACTCCCAACACCACCTTTATCCCAACTTGATGTTCTCCAGATGTTTTTGGACCATAATTCCCAACACTGCCTTTACCCCAACCAGATGTCCTCCAGATTTTGGATCATAACTCCACTTCCACTCTGTACGTTCTCGCTCCCTTCCTCTGCATCTTTGATGATTTCAGCTGATTTAATGTTAATATTTATATTTTAACATTTAATGTTTTATCCTACTGTTTTTACTTGGTTGTAAGACGCTTAAGAGTTGCTCCTTGGCTAAATAAGCAGCATACAAAGTTAGTAATTAAATAATAAATATGCATTCCTATGCTGCAAATTTTCTGCTTGAAGTTACCCCCCTTTTTTTGAGAATTTTTTTATTATTTTAGTTAAACAAAAAAAAACAAGAAAAAGAATCATCTTTCGTTACATCTTGTGAAAGCGTATCGATTGGTTACAATATTCCGTGTTTCTTCCACAGTCCTTACATATGCTTCATTCAAATCATGCTGTACATTTTAAGTCAAAAAGAAAAGTTATGTATTTATTATCCCTGTACCATAATTCTCATTTGGTTACCATTGTTTAAACATGTTTTTATCTAGAATCATTTATATTAGAAGATACAACCACCTACTGGCGTTCATTTGCAATTTCAATAGATTTCCAATAACATTGCATCTTTATAACATATTCTAAAATTAATTCGGTTAAGTAAGATATCTAAGCATCCCCCCCCGTAACACACCTGTATGTATCATTAAATATTGTCCATTAACATTTCATTGTTATTATTGTAGTTAATTAAAGGTTATTTACTGATTATCTCACCTTCCTCTCCAGGCCCACACAGTATTATAACTTTATAACCGTCTTCAAACGATTTATTAATAAGTTATAGGACTTTTCCCACAATCCCAAATTAGTTAATTACGTGCTAAGAAAATAAACATTAGACATCTAAAACAATCTAAGAGATATTAACATTTCTACTTGACAATCACCCAGAATGTACATTGGCATTTCTATGGCTTGGTTATTTATCCTAACTAGGGTTATTATTTCTCTATTAGTATCATAGTGAATTTATGTTAATGGATAAACATTCAATGGTAATCTAAAATAGTCTATACGGTACTGAAATCTCTACTTAATAATCATCAAAAATTAACTAGCTTTTTTCCATCAATTGGCATTATTAACCAGTATCTTTCCAGTAACAAAATGGTTCTTGAAGTTACCTCTTTTATCAGCTGTTCCTGATCTAAAGACATGTTGGTTTTCTGTTTCATTCATTCATGCCATCTGCAACTTAACTTTCTTTTTACATGAAACTCCTGTCCATTTGCAGCCAAGGTGCACCACAGTTCAACCGTCAGCGTTTAAATGAAGACGTATTTTAGATGTATGTTTCTTTTTCTCAACTGACATCCGTTGTCTCTGGAGCATTTGCATTAATAACTACAAGCGCTGATAGAGCCTTTCAGGCCCAACTTATAAGTGAATGTATTGGTTCATCACAATTCATTAATCAAGACTGTGCTGAATTAACAGGCAGCAGATTATTAGACACCAATTATACAAACTGGAAAAGTGGGGGGGGGTTAGGCACCATTTCCCTAGGGTCAGAGGTAACGCAAATGGTTTTGCACAGAACCATAAACCCCTATTAAAATTAAGGCACACAAAAATTATGTTCACTGCTTATCTAACGTAATTTTTTAAGGATGTTACACTAATTTACTTCTTAACTGGTCCTAGTTACACAGTAAAAAGGGCTAAAGGTTAAATGCAACGGTTCCTTTGATGCTTGGTTAAGCAACTCATACTAACATATCTTTAGAGAGGTGAAGAAATTAATGAAATTACTACCATAATTCATTGCTAATGGAAAACCGTCAATGCATTCAGCCAAGAGTTCAAAGAAATTCTGAATGGACCCAGAGACCTAACCCCCTGACTCACATGATTAGGCTCGCAACTCGTGTTTCGACTTCTCTCAAGAGACGGATTTGTCATGTAACTCCGTAAACTTTGCAAATTGCTGACCTTGACAGCTGAGGTCTTCCTACAGGCCACAAATTTTTTTAAAAAAATGATCTTCTTTTTTAATTTCCATTAACTATGAGTTTTGGTTTGCTTTATTCCTTTAAATTATATTTTTTTAAAAAAGGTAAGAGGTGGACTGTTCCACTTTTGAAAGTAGTCAACACAATGAATATTTTAATCTGGCAATTAAAATCTTGAAAAGCAATATAATGTAAATCATGAATTGCATAAAACCTGGATCTTCATAATGGAAAGTGTTCCTTTTTATTACTGCCCGAGAGAGAGAGAGAAAAAAAAGTCAGTTTCTGATTGAAGCAGCATGAAAGACTGAGTAATAAAATGAAATTAAAAAATGTTACTTTGTACAGATTTCATTTGGATCTTTTAAAAAGTGCTAATATATCATTGTGAATGTGCATCACATAATTCATAACCGATGAAGTTGCTAGAGCCGTGGAAAAAAACAAACGTAAAACTGGAGCTGTCCACCTGCATATTTAAGATCCTTCTAGACAACAGTATTACTTAACTAAGAATGATAGGATGATAACCTAAACTTAAGCCTATTTCACTATACATTTGTTTCATGCTACTACCACTCAATGATAGATGTATAAAAAACCTCCACAGTGCATAAAACTTTCTCTCTAACCTTGAATTTTATAGCAATAGCAATAGCAGTTAGACTTATATACCGCTTCATAGGGCTTTCAGCCTCTCTAAGAGGTTTACAGAGTCAGCATATTGCCCCCAACAACAATCCGGGTCCTCATTTTACCCACCTCGGAAGGATGGAAGGCTGAGTCAACCTTGAGCCGGTGAGATTTGAACAGCCGAACTGCAGAACTGCAGTCAGCTGAAGTAGCCTGCAGTGCTGCATTTAACCACTGCGCCACTCCGGCTCTTCCACTCATTCTCCATGGCCTATAATTAGCAGGACATTGATGAAGTAGATTGTATTTCAGATATGTTTATGTGTTAGCAAAAGGTTGTGTAAAATTGAGACTGTAACCATCTAACTACTTGGGTAATCAAATGTCTGCTAGAAAACGAACAAGCTCAGAGATCCCACAGGTTTACCCAGAGCTACAAATATTCTCTCCTATTGATACTGAAAAGCAAAGGGAAGGTCAAAAGTCATTATATTGCATAACTTTAGCTTATTTTTTTCTTGCATTCTTTCCTTTCCTCTTTTTTCTTTCTTTTTGTTTAGACTTGTCTTGTAAAATCCTTAAATAAATAAAAAAAAAGTAAGTAACAAGTAGTCATTGATTAACAAAGGGGAATTGGGACCAGTAACTCTACTAAGCAATGCAGTCATAATATTTGGCATCTTATGACCATGCCAACTATGATAATAGTTGTGGAGATTCCAATTGCAGTTAATGAGCAAGTCCAACACAGTTGTTAATATAATTAAGAGCCGAGGTGGCGCAGTGGTTAAATGCAGCACTGCAGGCTACTTCAGCTGACTGCAGTTCTGCAGTTCGGCTGTTCAAATCTCACCGGCTCAGGGTTGACTCAGCCTTCCATCCTTCCGAGGGGGTAAAATGAGGACCCGGATTGTTGTTGGGGGCAATATGCTGACTCTGTAAACGTTTAGAGAGGGCTGAAAGCCCTATGAAGCGGTATATAAGTCTAACTGCTATTGCTATTGCTAATGCCATATGGTTACTATTTGCAACTTCCTGCTGGCTTCCCCAATGACTTTGATTGCTGGCAGTGAAAACTGCAAATCATGTGACCATGGGATGCTGCAACCATTGTAATTGCAAACCGGTTGTCAAGCACTTGAATTGTGATCATGTGATCACAGGGATGTTGTGACAATCACCACAATGAGGACCAGTCGTAAGTCTCCTCACTCAACGTGACTGCATTACATGTCATTGCAACTTCAAATGGTCATTGAATGAATGGTCATTAAGCCAGGACTATCTGTAATCTACTTCCCATTCCAAAAGGAGCAGATCCTGAAGAAACTGCAAGAATTCCCTTTAAAATACTGAAATGCTCAATGGGAATATGTTTGCTTCTTCCAGCACTATTTCAGGTGTATATGAGACTCCAAGAATCTGCATGTTTTAAATCCTTACAAATATCAAGTAAATAAAAACTCTAGTTTCTACAGGTAGACCTTGCTTAACAACTGCCAAGTTCACAATGTTGTTAAAAAGGTAACTTTACAACCCAGTCCTCACTTTATGACCTTCACAGTGTCCACATAGTCACAAGAACAACGTTCAGGAGTTCTGCAACTGGCAGGTATTTATTATTACTGCAGCATTCGGTGGTCAATATGATCAACATTTGTGCACTTCACAGCTGGCTTCCAACGGGCAGAGTCAACGGAGGAGCCAGCAGAGAAGTCACAAATTTGGGTCTTGTGATCTCTTGCTTAATGACCAGATGGGAAGTGACATTGTGAAAGTCTATGGAGATTCTCAGGCATCCAGGTGATGGTTGTCCCAAAAGTGCTTTTTCAAAAGGCAACTGGACTTTTTTTTTTTCCTTGAAGATGTTTCACTTCTCAACCAAGAAGCTTCTTCATCAAGAAGCTTCATCAAGAAGCTTCTTCGGTTCTTCAGTCAGAACTGAAGAAACTTCTTGGATGAGAAATGAAGCATCTTCAAGGAAAAACAAAGAAAGTCCAGTTGCCTCTTGAAGAAGCACCTTCGGGACATCATGAATCCATTGCAGTCACATGATGTTTTGCTAAGCAACCAGATTAGTTAGGAATGAAGTTTCCAGTCCCACTTGTGGTCACTAAACTACATACAGACCAGAGGTGGGTTCCTACCAGTTCGCACCTATTCGGTAGAACCGGTTCGTCAAATCTACCGAACTGGTTAGAAGAGGTTCCACCAGTGGACCCGGAAAGCAGGCCACACCTACAGAAGAGGTTCCAAATTTTTTGAAACCCACCACTGATCCTTGGATATGATTATTCTACACTATCATGCTCTATTTATAAAACTCAGTGCCTCTGTGAAAGGTAAGGATGACTATTGCGTTTGTGGTGCATCAGAACATTGCGTGTGTTGAAGTTGTTTTAACGCAAACCAAAGATGCCTTTTAAAAAACAAGTTTACATCATATTCTTATGCATGCCAGTGTGAGATAATTTAAGGTGGTTCTGACAAGTGTCGTCGGCATCTTCATATCCGGTCACATGGGCAGCAAGCCACTCCCACAAAGGAGGCCACACCCACAGAGTAGGTTCGAACAATTTTTGAAACCCACCACTGATACAGACTACCCATATCGAAGCTGTTATCATAACTTTGCTATACCCTGATCCCTAAAATCCATCTAATTTGCAGTGATGTCCAGTTGGCCAGTGCTATGTTATGCAGTGGTGCACAGAACCCTAAACAAGTTACACACTCGACTAATGGTCAACGCAACTCCCATTCTAAATGCAATTCCCATTCTAAATGCAAAAGGGATGATTAAAAAGCTGAGACTTTATGCCAAGTCTGGCAATGAAATAGTTAAGAGATGGAGATGTTTCATCTTAAAAATATATCTTCTTTCACCTACGCTAAGCTTTTATGGACTCAGATTTTCATCTATTATTATCTCCAAGTCTGAAAAATTACTTCTGTTTAAAGTTAGGACTATTTTAACACAACAATTTAGTTTCCTTCCACTATTAAAATTATTAATGTTAAGGCTTACTTGTCCCTTAATTATATAAAACTCTACAAGGAATAACAACCTGTACATTTACTATGCAAATGCGGTTAATTTATAACAGATTGCTACTTCAAATACAAGAATTAAGTCACTATTAGATTTGTTTAGGTAATGTACTAATATGCCTCACTAAAGTCTTAAATTTCTAAGTAGCAATAGTGTTTGTTAGATGCAAATAAGGATTATCTTAATTAAAACACCATCCCCGACATCTCAGAAGATTTAGTCCAAATCTTATATAGAGCAGATTCATTATCTTTCTGCAGTTAATAAAAGTACAGCCTTCTTTGGTTACATTTTAGAATTTAACATTGATTATATTTTGTTACCAGAAATAAGATACTAATGACTTTTAATGCAAGCCAAAAGCAATTTTGTCAACTCAATTAAAATACTATTAATAGCCACTCAAAGAACTTTAATTTTATATAATTATATACTAGATAAATGTTTGGGGAAAAGTTTTGTTTAAAAGAAAATCAGCAGGCTGTGCAATAGAAAGCAAAGGCCATTGTACTTCTAATAGTGTGCAGATTTGCCACAATAATGTTCACAGAAAATCACAAGGATGCAAAATAATGTGTGTATGGTGCCATCAGCATAACTGCCACTATGTACTTGCATTCTGCTAGCTGGTACAAGCATGTAAGGTATGGCATTTGTATGATGATGCTATCTCACCACACACAATCATTTTGCACCATCCTTGTGGACGTACTCTTCACTTAGCGACCACAATTGGGAACCGACAATTCCACTGTAAGGGATGCAGTCCCTAAGCAAAACATCCTGTGACCAAGACAGGCTTCTAACTTACTTTCATGTTCTGACCCCCCTCGTCCCACACCAACACACACTCCGAGCCAAAGATAAGTTACGGCATTTAATTAACAGACAGACAAGTCCTTGGCAGCAAACTGGCACAGACAAGCTTGGGCAGCATAAACACAGATAAGGCTTGGCAGCAATCCAGCTAGCCAAGCTCATAACCATGTTCTCCGACATTCGTTCCCGCATTGACTTCTGCAAGAAGGGCGTGTGCACAAGTAGTCTTTTTATAGTCTGGAGAGGAGCCTAATGACCACCAGCTGAGTGCAATTACCTCCTGTAACTGCGTGACTGTTCCTGATGCCTATTAGCTCTTTGGTGCTGTGCATCCAGGAACAACTCACTACTGGCGTCTGGCTCACTCTCCCTTGTCTCCTCCCCACTGGTCCAAGGCTCAGGCCTGGTGGCCAACCAGCCTCTCTGCACCCTGCTTGGAGTCAGAACCCTGTCTAGGGTCCTCCACATCCTCCAGAGCCGGCTCATCGGGCCCCTCGCTGTCTGGTGGCAGCTCCAACTGCTCCTGCTGGGCCACAACAGTTGTTAAGGAAGGTACTGCGGTTGTTAAGCAAAACACAGTGTGTCCACAACTTACAATTTCATTTCTGCCTTCTCTGTTAACTCTGACTGTTGCAAAGTACACAAATGGTGTTTATGTGTCCATGAGAAGCTGCGATGATTATAAATGTGCATTGGTTGTGAATGGCATTCACATGACCATAGGATTCTGCACCAATGTGCAGATTTATTTCTTCTTGCCACCTCCAAATTGGAGACCTCAACGTAGTCTCCATAGTAGTTGGAATCCCAAAAGGGATAGAACTGAAGCATGTGTTTTGGGGTTCTCTTTTTTAATATTTTTGATCCACAAACGAAGCATGCATTTTGGGTAGGAAAGGCTTACATGTATCCAATCCATAAATACATTTTTAAAACTTTTTTTTAAAGAATGTTAGTACAGAGGACATGCTTCCCAGGCACACATCATAAATAATCGTTGACCTATGTCTGTTTATATATTACAAAAATTCCCCAGCTATCCTCAGTTAAAAGTCTTTCAACACATGGGTAACTTTATGCATAAATAAAAACAACTTCAATACAATCCATTTCGTTGTATACATGATGTACAGTGACAATAAAGGCTATACTATACTGGCTCCGGTTTTTACTCCGTCTCCCAAGGTTATTCTCACATCCATTACAAGGCACTTCTGGGTAAATTGTTACAAGTTGTGGTTGCTTTAAGATTTTGCCAATAGGCATCACAAGAGTA
Source organism: Thamnophis elegans (assembly GCF_009769535.1). NCBI lineage: Eukaryota > Metazoa > Chordata > Lepidosauria > Squamata > Natricidae > Thamnophis > Thamnophis elegans. The sequence continues at coordinate 8,572,886 of NC_045545.1, read as the reverse complement.
TATCTTCGCATCTTCAATCCAATGCACTTTTTTTCCATTTGAATCCAGAGTGGTACACAGCCTTATAGTTTAAGTGCTAAATGTTACAACTTTTCTTGTGTGCACATTCAAATGGAACTATACAGTCATATTGATAAGAAAATACACTCCAGAATCCTCAAGCAATCAATATGAAAGCGTTAAGGCTAATTTTCAGGATACAGTCAATAACCACAATGGTGTGATCTATCACATTCTATCTGATCACATATCACATATTTAAAAAACCATGCAGAACTTCACTTGCAGGATTATGGTCTCTACCCTACCTTTTTTTGACCATACCCTATGAATACTCCTGAAACTTTTACTCAGAGTTGGAACAGACTGGTCAAGTGGTGGGATTCAAAACAATTTACTACTGGTTCTGTGGGCATGGCTTGGGAGGGGGCGTGATTTGTGGGCGTGGTTTGGTGGCCGTGGCAGGGGAAGGATTCTGTAAAATCTCTATTCCCTCCCCACTCCAGGGGAAGGTACTCAAAATTTGCGCTACCGGGACTCTGGACTGATCCCACCACAAGAAATCCTTCCTACATTTCTGAACCTGAAGCAGAAGTGGTATTCAGCAGGTTCAGACCACTTCTGGGGAACCAATAGCAGAAATTTTGAGTAGTTCGGAGAACTGGTAAATACCACCTCTGACTGGCCTCAACCCCAGCTATTCTCTGCCTCCCAAGTCCCAGCTGATCGGGAGGAAATGAGGATTTTGCAACAACTTTCCCCTGGAGGGGGGTGGAAATGGAGATTTTACAGTATCCTTCCCCTGCCACGCCCACCAAGCTATGCCACATCCACCAAGCCGCGCCCACCGAACCAGTAGTAAAAAAAATTGAATCCCACCACTGAAGCCCCTAATTTTCTACAGTAAGTTAAAAGACCCTACAAGGCTAAAAAAAAGCTGCAAAAATCCGGTTTGAGCAGTCTTTTAGCATTGTCTGAACGTTAGAGCGTTTAGCGTCTAGGTGATTTTCATAAAATACTGTCCTCTGCGATTAGAAACATAAGCAGTTATGTAAACGTGTTTGACAGATAAAAAAACCCCATTAAAACTCTCCCTTGATCATGTTAGCAAATAGATTTGTCCTCTTTAAATACACGGCAGACATTCAATTAATAATTCACTTTGCAAACATTTTGTAATATTCTCCAAATAAACTAATGAAACTAAAGAATCATACTTTGTGAAAACAACACAGAACCAAAGACTTTATTCTGGGCGCACTAATATTGCTTTGTTTAGAAAACAACCATTACTGGATTTAATTCAGATATGCCAATCTAGTTAAAAATTATTACTGTTTTCATTTCTCTGAAAAGAAGCAGGAAGCACAAGCATCCTGCTGTTTTGAAACTCAATATTTATGGCAAGCTACTAACAGTTATTTATCCATTATATCACTAGCTCACAGCAAGTGAAAATTCCCAGTTTAATTAAAGACCATGGATATCATCTTCCTATAGATTTTTAGTACTATTAATGATGTCTTCCCAAACCGGAGGGAACAGACTTCATCAGAGCAACCACCGAATTCCTGGAGATCCCTTTGGGAAGCTAGAAACAGGTCCTAGCAAGATATAAAAGAGATATACATGGAGAAATGCCTTTTGTGGCCCAGCAGGAGCCGTTGGAGCTGCCACCAGACCCGACAGCGAGGGGCCCTCTGAGTCGGCTCTGCAGGATGTGAAGGACCCTGGACAGGGTTCCGGCTCCGAGCAGGGCGTAGAGGGGCTGGTTGGCCACCAGGAAGCACCTGAACCATGGACCAGTGGGGAGGAGACAAGGGAGAGTGAGCTGGAAGCCAGTAGTGAGTTGTTCCTGGATGCACGCCATCAAAGAGCTAACAGGTGTCAGGAACAATTATGCAATTACAGGAGGTGATTGCACTCAGCTGGTGGTCATTAGGCTCCTCTCCAGACTATAAAAAGCTACTTGTGCACACGCCCCTCTTTGCAGAAGTCAACGCAGGAGTGAATGTCGGAGGACATTACTGTGAGCTTTGCAGGCTGGATTGCTGCCAAGCCTCGTCTATGTTTATTGCTGCCTGAGTTTGTCTGAGTTGCTGCTAAGGTCCTTATCTGTTTGTTATGCTTGGCTTTCAGCCACATGCCTATCCCACTATTCCACTATTCAAGGTAAATAATGTTAAACAGAGTAGAGAAATGGCAAGAAGTGGGGAGAGAGAGAGGGGAGAGAGGGAGGGAGGGAGGGAGGGAGGAAGGAAGGAAGGAAATCAATAAAATATACACCAATACCATTCACTACTACTCTTCCCCACAGCTCAGAAAAAAAGGTTCTTGCCATCTGTGAGATAGCATAAAAACTAAAGCGGCATAGACCCTTCTGTCCCTAACGCCAATCATAATCGCCTCCAGATTGTAGCTGGAAGAGATGTCCTCATTTCCATTGTAAGGACATTCAGAAGGTGAGTAAACTATCTACCAAGCTCAGTATTGTTGTGACTGGTGGTATATTTGACAAGTGACAAGACCCACAGGTTTAGCCATCTGTCAGAACTACCCCTCTGCACCCCCTCTCTCAGGGATATACTGCCAGGGTTGGGAGCGGGGGCAAAGAAAGGGTTGTGAATCACCAGTCTCCAAGGCAATACTAAATAGTATTGGCAACTTTCTGCCAAACGCAGCACAATAGTCTGTGTTGGAGATACTTCTGAACCCAGGTTTGGTCCTCTTCAGAACAACAGTAAACTCATGTTTGAAAAACACCAGGCCACTGTTCAAAAACAAGCTGAACAACAATTGATGGGTAGAGAGCGGGATGCAAGAACTGGTCTCTCTTTGCTACTTAGCTGCACAATGCCACCTCCTACCTGCCAACTGTTGTTTGAGCAGTTCTTAAACATGGTTTTAGTGCATATTTGTCCCCTAGGTAAATGCAAGTAGGGACAAGCTCTTGATATAGTTCTGTCCTTGTAAAACAATTGTGGTAGAATGAAATCTGGAGTCACGAGAAGGGAGGGGATGCTTCCCAGAGGACAAAGAGTCAGCGAAGCTTGGAATGTCTAGTAGGCAGGGAGAGGGCAAAAAATGAACTTTCCTTAGCAGTTCATACAGATAGTTGCTTTAGTCTGGCAAGTTCTGTTTGCAAGCAAACAACAATAAATTACTCAGAAATAACTGTATGTGTCATTCTTGGCTCTTGGAGCCTGACATCAACCTTGCTTCTATTGTCAATCTATCTATCTATCCTGCCTGCCTGCCTGCCTGCCTGCCTGCCCGCCCACCTCACCCGCCCGCCCCAGCCCGCCTGCCCACCCATCATCTATCTATCTATCTATCTATCTATCTATCTATCTATCTATCTATCTATCTATCTATCTATCTATCTATCTATCTATCTATCTATCTATCTATCTATCTATCTATTTTTATATATATCTATCTATCTATCTATCTATCTATCTATCTGTCTGTCTGTCTGTCTGTCTGTCTGTCTGTCTATCTATCTATCTATCTATCTATATATCTATCTATCATCCATATCTATCTATTATCTATTATCTATCTATCTATCTATCTATCTATCTATCTATCTATCTATTATCTATCTATCTATCTATTATCTAGCTATCTAACTATCTTTATATCTATCTATCTATCATCTATCAACTATCCATTATCTATCTATCTATCTATCTATCTATCTATCTATCTATCTATCTCCATTATCTCTATTATCTATCCATTATCTATCTATCCTATCCATTATCTATCTATCTCTATCTATCTATCTCTATCTATCTATCATCTATCTATCTATCTATCTATCTATCTATCTATCTATCTATCTATCTATATCTATCTATCTATCTATCTATATCTATCTATCTATCTATCTATCATCTATCTATCTATGTTTTCGTAGATTTTCACGGGTGTAGGTATGCTGGTCTTGTATTCGGGTCTTTTCCCATGTAAGATTGAGATTGTCTTGGCAACATTTTGGCGAGGTCTCACTTGCCATCCTCTGGTGGTGTTTTCGGCTTAAAGCGTGGTCGAAGCTGCCGTCTTTCTATAAATCTTGGTGGGTGTCTGTGGAGTGCTGGCGTTGTTTCAGTAAGTGGATTGATTGGCTGTGTGGCTGTATCATGATGATGGTAGATTGGTGCTGATTGGTGCTGGCTGTGTCCATTGTTGTTTTGTGTTGTAACGGCCTGGGTGGTGGATGGGGCTCGTTTGTTTACTGGGGCTGGTTTCCAGATGTCTGGTCAGCGGGAAGTATCATCACGTTTATTCATGTTGTGGGGGTGTTTCCTATTTCGGTAGGTTCCATAATTATTCTCTTCTTAAAGTGTTCAGTTTTGGAGATTAACCTGGTTCCTTCAAAATTAATTTCATGTCCTGTAGCTTTAAGGTGCTGGAAAAGGGAGGAAGTTTTTTCTTTTTTTTCTTACTGCGTTCTTATGTTCTGTGATGCGTGCATTTATTCTCCTGTTCGTTTGCCCTATGTATGTTGCAGGGCAGATTTTGCATGGTATTTCGTAGACTCCTTGGTTTTCTAGCTGGATTTTGTCTTTGGGTTTCTTAAGATGTTGGCTATTTTTTGGTCAGTGTTGAAGGCTGTCTTGATATTGTGTTTGTGGAGAATTTTGCTGATTTTATTTGGTGCCTTTGATGTAAGGGAGGAGGGTGATGCCGTTGTCCTGTTCTGTGTCTCAGTTTTTGGGGAGGGTCTCCCTTTGGATTAATTGGTAATTGTTTTTCTTTGGAATCCCTTGGAGATTAATACGTTTGTGAGAGTGTGTAATTCAGTTTTCAGGTGGTCTTTGTCGGCTAGGCGTTTGGTTCTGGAGATGAGGGTCTTGGCTACAGAGTTGATCTGTGCAGGGTAGTGATGGGATTGTGTGTTTAAGTAGTGGTTGGTGTGTGTTTTTTCCAGTAGATGGTGTGTCCTAGGGAGCCATTGGGTTTTTTGTAGATTAGGACATCCAGAAAGGGAAGTTGGTTGTTTGCTTCTATTTCCATAATGAATTGTATTTTGGGGTGTAGGCTGTTGAGATGTGTGAGGAAGTTGTCCAGTTTTTCTTTCCCGTGTGGCCAAATCACGAAAGTGTCATCAACATATCTAAGCCAACGTTGCCAAGACAATCTCAATCTTACAAGGGAGAAGACCCAATACAACAAGATCTATCTATCTATCTATCTATCTGTCTGTCTGTCTGTCTGTCTGTCTGTCTGCCTGCCTGCCTGCCTGCCTGCCTGCCTGCCTGCCTGCCTACCTACCTACTATCTGGTTCAAGGTCTAATCTACTCCATCCAATCACATCTTTCTTAGTCTTCCCCTTCCTCCTGGTCATTCACTCTTCCTTCATACATTTGTTTATGTTTAGATTCTTATTCATCTTTTCTATATAATCAAACCACTTTGTTATACTTCTGTATTGGTCACCCATTTTTCATTCAATCGACATCCATTCAGTACCAATTCATTTTTAATTTACCTTTCACCAAACAGGCTTCTTAAGTACTCCATACAACTTATGCTGACACTCTCAGCACTTCCATATATCCAAGTGGGTGAAACCATGCTGTGATATACAATCACTTTCACTTCTTCCGACAAATAAATTTCCTTTTTTTGCAGCAAATCACATAAACCTTCATTCCAGTATTTGCATCTTGTAATATTTCTGCATTCGTTTCCCCATTCATGGCGAACATTATACCAAAGTACTTCATCTACTTGCTGTATGTCATCATCCATACAAACTTGCAAATATTTAGTTCATTGTCTCTGTCAAACCTGACTGTTTTTGTCTTTGATCATTTTAAATCCTTGTTGCTTTTCACAATATATCTATTTGCTGCAATATTGGGATATTAAATGCAGGCTCACCTATATAGAGAAGTATAAATACATTATACTAAATGTAATAATAATGTAATAGTCAAATTGAAATATGAATTGCACTCCCAGTCTTCATACTGGAAATACAATTCAAATTATAACTTGTATATCTGTATTTTGTATTATGGAAGTGCACATTTTCCAACATGGCCTACATCTAGGTCGTATCTTTCTCTTAGGCTAATAATGCAATAAACATAAGCATTTCTTACTAGTGTAAAGATCCCAGATTAAATTGGTTATTTCTAAAGTCATAATTTTGGCTTGGGTTTTTTAAAAGTTATATCACATCTGTCAAAGAAATGCCATTACTCAGATATATCAATGACACTCTTTTATCTGCCTGCAATGCACAAATCCTTATTTTATTTTTACAAAGGCATACTACAGATATTTGCTATAATAGATCTGCAGCTTAAGGCTATTATATTCTTGTAAAAATATTTATGTTTCATAAGGAAGCGTGAAAACTAATGTCGGATGACTGATATATTAATGAAAAAGTATCATAGTTGCTTTAAATCTAGACAGATCTTTCTATAATTTAAACCACCCTGTCCCAACAGGATACTAAATGCTTTTGACATTTCTCTCTCTTCTTCCTGATATTTGCAAAAAAATGTATGTGAAAAGTCCTTCCATATATTTCAAGATAGACTGTTTGAATACTTTCAGGGTTTTTTTTTTTATCATATAACTTGCTTTTCATCTTTTATCACTTTCGGAGAAATATATTTTCTCATAGCTCTTAATGGAATTCTGTATTTTGCTACTTCACTTTCTCATAAGGATAGCATTCCCATCTGAACTTTGATCAAAATAAGGCAATCTTATCGTATTGCAGTGCAAACTACTTACCTCTTGAGTATGATATTCAATAAATACAACCTAAATGCACTTTATATTTGAATCCTTCACACCTGTCACATCCATTTTGCCAGATTTCATGTTGTTGTTGTTTGCTTAGCTTTTCGTTTCATTTTCATATTATCTGGCCCTAATACAAAGATCAATAGTTTTGATCCCAGCTTCCATGAATGGAAGAAAAGTTCATATTTATGGAAAAGGGATTTCTTGCTACCCCTATGTATCTTTTTCTGGAGTGATTGAGAGAATATAAGAATGGAGCTGGAGAGATGGAGCAAGACATGCTGTGTTTGTTTGTTTTTTTCTTGGAAAAAAAACACCAGGAAGAATGTGGGATGCAAACCAATGCAATTAGTTCCATAGATGAGAACTCCTGGTTTAATTATCTTCAATGCTGCTACCATAATGTAAAAAGCTACTTGTGATGTGGCGGCATTGAAAAGAATGGATAGGTTTGCTATTTTGCTATAATGGAGCCGAGGTGGCACAGTGGTTAGGGTGCAGTACTGCAGGCCACTTCAGCTGACTGTTATCTGCCAGTTCAGCGGTTCAAATCTCACCGGCTCAAGGTTGACTCAGCCTTCCATCTTCCGAGGTGGGTGAAATGAGGACCCAGACTGTGGGGGCAATTTGCTGACTCAATTTGCTAAAATCTGTACACCGCTTAGAGAGGGCTGAAAGCCCTATGAAGCGGTATATAAGTCTAATAATAAATAAATAAATTTGAAAAACTGTAAAATACATCTGATGAATACTTGCAATATTTAGGCACACTGAAACTAGGTCTTTTTAGACATTGCTTTTACTGTATCTCATACATGTTATACCGTAGTTTTAACATCTTAACTTCACTCAACTTAAGATTGCACATTTCACACTTCACTCTTCAAGCACTTGGCCGTAAATTTAGCCTGAACAGAACTTCAACCTAAATGACCAATTCTATAAAATATCACAGGGATTGGGAAATTCCTTGTGAAGGGAAAGCTGGCACTCTAGTTAAAACTTCTGCAGTACAATTTGATTCTGCATCAGCTCTCATATGTACTTAACCGTATAGCATTTCTGCATCTATATACCCCCGTTTCCCTGAAAATAAGACCTCCCGGGATAATAAGCCCAATCGGGATTTTGAGCACATGCGCTAAAATAAGCCCTCCCAAAAAATAAAATTCCCTCCCCGGAAATATTGCAACACTGCAGCAGCCAAAGATGACCATGCTCGCTGGTCCCTGCACCTCAAAATAATAAGACCTCCCTGAAAATAAAGCCAAGCCCTTATTTAGAGGGTCAAAAGAAAATAATACCCTGTGTTATTTTCAGGGAAACATCCTTGGATATGATTATTCTACATTATCATGCTCATATTTATAAAACTCGGTGCCCTCTGTGAAAGGTGAGGATGACTACTGCGTTTGTGGTGCAATCAGAACATTGCGTGTGTTGAAGTTGTTTTAACGCAAACCAAAGATGCCTTTTAAAAAACAAGTTGACATCCTATTCTTATGCATGCCAGTGCTGTGTGTGAGGTTAATTTAAGGTGGTTCTGACAAGTGTCGTCGGCATCTTCATATCCGGTCCCATGGGCGGCAAGCCAATCCCATCCGGTCACATGGGCGGCAAGCCACTCCCACAAAGGAGGCCACACCTATAGAGTAGGTTTGAACAATTTTTGAAACCCACCACTGGAAACATGGTACCTTCTGCAATTTTATAAAGATGTAGTGTGTGTGTGTGTGTGTGTGTGTGTGTGTGTGTGTGTGTGTGAAATCTGTGCAGTTTTCTTGCCAAAATTTCAGGTGGCTATGGCTGAGAAAGAGAGAGGCTGCCCCGGATTAATTTGCTGTCTTGGTGCCTAAGGCAGAACTAGGAGTTACTGTCTTCTGGTTTCTAGCCGAATGCCTTAGCCATTATACCAAGTGCTCCCATTCTCTGCTTATTGTCACAGAAAAAAGGTTAATCTCTATAAGGCCCTTTCTTCAGAGGGTCAACAATGTTGAAATTTTGTCTCTTTACACAAAGAAATGTGTAGCTTAACAAAATAATGACTAGAATGTACCTTATTATAGTTATAATTTATAACTATATTTATAATATATAATAAACAACTTTGGGTGTTTTGAGAAAGAAAAACTCTAACATTGACCTTCACAGCTGATGGAGGATGACTCGTCAAAGAACAATAGAATCAAAGCTCCCGTAGAAACTTTATCCCTTCCCCATACAGAGTTTGGGAAAGCTCGCTCTGAAAAGCATTATGAAAAAGATCCGCAGTGGTTCAGCTGCAACCAATGGTTTAATTAAAGAAAAGAAGAGATTCACTGAATCGGACCATCTTCCTATCTGATGGAAGGCAGGCTTTTGCCAAAGACAAGGGAATTTGCAAAATTGCTGCAAACTGGAAAGGGGAAATAACTGCTGATTTAAAATATCCTAATGCAATTTGGTGCTGGTAAAAAAAGAAAAAATGCCCCGGGAAGGAAGATATGAAATACAATTGAAAAGAAAGCACAATTTTGTACAGATGGAGATGTGTTACTTATGAAAAGGTTCTCTCAAAGACAGGGGCCTATTTGAAGTGAACCCTGCAGATGGAAAATAATACCCACAAAAGAACCATTTCAATTCATAGCTGAATAAGTGACTAGGTCATAGAAACCTGAATGCAATGTCTCAGTTAAAAAAGAGGGATTTAAGAAGAAGTCTGAAGAAAGAATTGTGCAAAGTAAAATCTAAATATATAATACTGTGTAATGACAAAGGGAATCAGACCTATTTTTCTTCAGAGTAAAAGAGAAACTGGTAGTCTCTGGAGATAATTCACTGTTATATTGTGGACTTATGAAGGCTAAAAACCCCATCAGGGAACAAATACCTACTAATATTTATTGATGACTTCTCCAGATATAGATTTTCTTACTTGATTGCTGGGGAAATGCTACAGGAATTTAAAGAGGTTGTTGAAACACTCAGCGATAAATTCTTGAGAAAAATGGAATACTTGGTAAGGGATGTAACAAGATACATGAGAAAAGGGAATAGTAAGTACCACGAAAGAATACCTTTGAGCAAAGGGAACTAGCAGTCGAAAGTTAATTTGCTAATGGATCTTATTCATAGGTCTGATAAATACTCACGACTTACAATTATCCTGGATTACTAAGCGAGGAGATATAAATAATGTCATCCGCCTGCTGCCAATTACCTCCCACAGACCCGTTAGATCGCACAGGGTCGGCCTCCTCCGGGTTCCGTCTACCAGCCAATGCCATCTGGCTACCACCCGGGGGTAGCTCCGGCCCTTTGGAATGAACTCCCCGCGGAGATTCAGACCCTCACCCCTCTCCAGGCCTTCCGAAAGCCGTCAAAACCTGGCTGTGCTGGCTGGCCTGGGGTTGATGAGTTCCGCTCCCCTCTCGACTTGTATGGCTGTATGACTGTTGTGTATTTTAATTACGTGTATTGTGTTTGTATCCCCTTTCCCCTTTTGAGTTGTTCGCCGCCCTGAGTCCCTCCCGGAGAAGGGCAGCATACAAATAAATTAAATCTTAATCTTAATCAGTATGGGCCAAATCGGAATGGCTGGATCCAAGATATGTGTACAGTATATACCCAAATATACCAAGGGTCGAAGTGAGCCTCGGACATAAAGAAGTGCTTGTTGAATATGCACATGGTTGTAAGGATTTAGGATCCTGGAAGTTGCCAGAGAAGCAATCAAGATATACACTACATTGTGACAATATTTGATATCAAGGACAAAGGAAGGCAAATAAAATCCTGACAATGGACCAAGCATCCATATAGCAAGAAAGCTAAGGCAGCTGCAGTAGTCAAGGCAGGAATTTATGGTAAGAGATGTAGAAACCGAAGCTGAAGTGAAATACTCAACAGAAAAATGTTATTCTAAAGGCTGTCTTACACTGCCTGGTAGGAGACACAGGAGCCTTCCATTTGCCAAGGTGAATCTTTACTGTCATTTTTATCCCACTACCTACAAAAGCAATAAATAGTTCCTTTATTTTTTTTTCCTGTTTGCCCTCCCATTAGCACAGCGGCATTCATTGGAGCATGTAACTTCCTTCATAAATTTGATTCTACTGAATTTAAGTGGCTGACTCCAGCTGTTCTCAATGGGCTTAATTCTAGTCCTATTTTGCTAAATGTCTTAGCAGTAGATCAGGGGGGTCAAACTCAAGGCCCACAGCCCGGATACGGCCCACAGGGTGCTTAGATCTGGCCCGTGGGGCCACCTTGGAAACAGCAAAGAACCGGTCTGCAGTGCCTCTGCCAGCAAAAATGGAGCTTGGGAGGGCTGTGCACTTGGGACACCACAGGAACCCCCGACATGAGCGATGTCGAGCTCGCCGTGCCCATTCTGGCCACACACACCCAGTCCCCTGAGGTCAAACACAATCCTGATGTAGCCCTCAATGAAATCAAGTTTGACGCCCTCGCAGTAGATGGAGGATTGCAGCTAGAGTTAACTTCAGCATTTTGCCTGAAGACTGCATGCTGGAAGATTATTCATTTGCGGGGCAGATTCTCAGGTGCCTAGTAGGTCCATATCAGTGGTGGGTTTCAAAAATTGTTCGAATCTACTCTGTAGGTGTGGCCTCCTTTGTGGGAGTGGCTTGCTGCCCCATGTGACCAGATGGGAGTGGCTTGCCGCCCATGTGACCGGATATGAAGATGCCGACGACACTTGTCAGAACCACCTTAAATTACCTCACACACAGTGCTGGCATGCATAAGAATATGATGTAAACTTGTTTTTTAAAAGGCATCTTTGGTTTGCGTTAAAACAACCTCAACACACGCAATGTTCTGATTGCACCACAAACGCAGTAGTCATCCTTACCTTATACAGAAGGACTGAGTTTTATAAATAGGAGCATGATAGTGTAGAATAATCATATCCAAGGACCAGTGGTGGGTTTCAAAACTTTTTGGAAGCTCTTCTGTAGGTGTGGCCTGCTTTCCGGGTCCACTGGTGGAACCTCTTCTAACCGGTTCAGTAGATTTGACGAACCGGTTCTACCGAACTGGTGCAAACTGATAGGAACCCACCTCTGGTCCATATATTTATTTGTTGTTCATTAATTTATATCCACCTTTCTGTCATTCAAAATGTAGAGGGGGGAAAACCCCACTAAACACAACAAAGAAAATGGAGGCATTTGGATGACTCAGGTCTATCAGATTAGGCATTGCACATCATTCTTTCTTCAGACTAGGAGAAGGAAGGCTAATTCAAATTTTCATCACAGACATTTGCTATACTCTCTCACCCATCCAGTGACACCAACTCTCATGAATATTAATAGTTGGTCTATTCTTAAAGTTCCAATCATTAAGGAAATGTTTTTATACTAATCAGTACAGGAGGCAAGAAAATTTAATTGGGATTAAAAAAAATCAGAGTAATATCTATCTTGTATTTGATAGGAATGGAATGGATGGAACAACTGCTATTGCAGCTTCAGAACACATTAAACTCAACCCTACAATTTATCTTGATCTTGAGCTCCAAATTAGAAATACTTACAAATCAAGGTTGCAGAACTGATCGCTTGAACACTAATATCCCATATGAGCCAATGTTTTGCATTAAATTATGTTCAAGAACTACAAACAAAACGAAGTCAAAAATGAAACCTTTATTCTCTTATCTTAAGGTTAAGTTTAATGAATATATAACTATTCCATACCAAAAAGAATGTTATTCTTATGTTATGTTATTCAAAGAACATCATAATTGAATATCAACACTGCTTTTAAAAAGAAATAATTTCTTTCCCTTTATTTTCTCTCTCTTCATAAATGGGTAACATGAACTGAAATAAGTCTTTATTAGAAATATGACCATGAACAAGGCTAGACAAGCAAAATATTGATTCAAAAGCACATAACTTACAAAAGAACAATAACTTTAAAATGTAATTACCATATTTTTCATTGAAGCTTCAATTTATGTCTATAAATATTGTAATTAAATTACATAATAGGTATTTGTTGCAGAAGATAACATAGAATTAAGCATAAACTCCAAGAGGGCAAAAATGCTATTCACACAAAACATTACAAAGACATAAAATCCATTGCAAATCTACCAAATATATGAGATTATTCCAATCATTACAGTTTATTGTCATGAAATCAATTACTGGCCTAAATTCACAAACACAGGCCTTACAACCAATCAGTCTTGGAAAGAACTTCTTTGTGCTATTTAATTTTGAAAGCAGTATTAATCTTATTTCAAATTAAGCAATATGGTTGTATTTTAGATTTAGCTTTTTTGGCCTTTACACTTTCATCTTCAATTGTTTTTTCCCCTAAACCTGTACACCTTCCAAATGTGACTTCTCCAAGTATTAGAAAACCCACAGAGGTATTGCCAATTTGTCAGATTTTAATATAAAAAAATAATTTCAGAGCAATCATTTGGTTCTACAAATTTCTTCTACTAGAAATACTTGGATTGAAATGGCACACTAAGACCATAGATTCCTATATATTCAATTAAAAACAAAACCAATCTAGCTTTTATTGTGCTATTGAATCAGTGATGGGTTTCAAAAATTGTTCGAACCTACTCTGGGGGTGTGGCCTCCTTTGTGGGAGTGGCTTGCCACCCATGTGACCGGATGGGAGTGGCTTGCTGCCCATGTGACCGGATATGAAGATACTGACGACACTTGTCAGAACCACCTTAAATTACCTCACACACAGCACTGGCATGCATAAGAATAGGATGTAAACTTGTTTTTTAAAAGGCATCTTTGGTTTGCGTTAAAACAACTTCAACACACGCAATGTTCTGATTGCACCACCAAACGCAGTAGTCATCCTTACCTTTGACAGAGGCACTGAGATTTATAAATATGAGCATGATAGTGTAGAATAATCATATCCAAGGACCAGTGGTGGGTTTCAAAAAATGTTGGAACCTCTTCTGTAGGTGTGGCCTGCTTTCCGGGTCCACTGGTGGAACCTCTTCTAACCGGTTCGGTAGATTTGATGAACCGGTTCTACCGAATAGGTGCGAAATGGTAGGAACCCACCTCTGTATTGAATCTATTATAATGCTGAGGGGGTTTAAGAACTCTGCCACATTTTTCCTTAGGCTTTTCTTCTGCATGCTTGGTATGGTATAGTAGTTAAGCTCTAACTCTTAAACAGACACCCATAACTTTTCCTCCATATAATGGTCATTTTCTCATGCATTTTTGCTCAAAAATGCCATCCCTTCCTTCTTTTCCAAGGCCAGCTATCTAGCAGCAAGGGCCAGACAGTGGTACTAACAACTTTTAGGCAAGAAATATAATATATACATGTGAATAATTAGGAGAATGAGTAATTTTAACCTAATACAAGCTTTCAGAAACTTATCTGGAGTGTGTATAATCTGGGGAACATTCATAGCTACAAAAGACAGGTGCAATTTTGTCCTGTATTTACACGCCTCTATGTAAAATTGCCATGTCTCCTTTTATTGTCTTATGTAAGGATCTGCTTCCCATCTAGATTATGTTTTGCATAAATTATTTTACTATTGTTTTGCTTAATAGACCCTTTCAGCTTTTATCTGTGTGCTATTGCTTTCAATTCCACAAACCTCTGCCCAGATTTTAATGTGGCGAATCGGTTTCTGTTGCATTTTTTTTAACATGCTGGTAAAATCACTCTAAGGGACGTGATGGCTCAGTGGCTAAGACGCTGAGCTTGTCGATCAGAAAGGTTGGCAGTTCGGTGGTTTGAATCCCTAGTGCCACGTAACAGAGTGAGCTCCCGTACTTGTCCCAGCTTCTGCCAACCTAGCAGTTCGAAAGCATGTAAAAATGCAAGTAGAAAAAATAGGAATCACCTTTGGTGGGAAGGTAACAACGATCCGTGCGCCTTCGGTGTTTAGTCATGCCAGCCACATGACCATGGAGACATCTTCGGACAGCACTGGCTCTTTGGCTTTGAAACGGAGATGAGTACTAGAGTTGTGAACGACTAGCACATATGTGTGAGGGGAAACTTTACCTTTACCTAAAATTACTCTATGTTGGTGATACTATCACTACAGGACCAGGTTTTAGCACTACATCTGCATTTTTGCGGTCTCTCAAGAAATGGAACAATGCCATGGAGTCGTGTTTCAACTCTTGATGGCTTCATTCTTTTAGACTTCCCAGCCTATAATTTATAGCCTTAATATCTTTTAATAATCCAAGTACTAACCAGCCCCAAGCGTGGATATAATTCACCACGTACCACTATTTTCTGTCAGTTTTTACTTCACCTGTATAAAAACTTAAAATTGCCCAGTTTGCCTGCCATCTTCTCCTTACTGAGCTATTCAGGAAAAAAGAGAGAGAGACTAACATTCAGGTGCTTATTTGTTCTTCATGTTGAAGAGATGCCTTCTTTTTACCTTTTGCTTTTTAATGATTTTTTTAGAGTTACATTTTCAAGAAGTATTGCATTTTTTTCAGTGATGAAATTCAAAGCTTTTTACTACTGGTTCTATGGGCATGGCTTAGTGTGCATAGTGTGGCTTGGTGGGCGTGGCTTGGTGAGCATGGTAGGGGAAGGATACTGCAAAATCTCCATTCCCACTCCACTCCGCTACCGGTTCTCCAGAACCTGTCAGAACCTGCTGGATTTCACCCCTGCATTTTTTTTTAAATCACAGACTCCCTAAATTTAACATGTAATCTTCATAAATCAAGTGGTAGGAAATGTCACCCCTTCTAGGTGACCCCAGTAATCGAATGGATCAGTGTTGTGGCCCAGCAGGAGCCGTTGGAGCTGCCACCAGACTCCGACAGCGAGGGGCCCTATGAGTCGGCTCTGGAGGATGTGGAGGACCCTGGACAGGGTTCCAACTCCGAGCAGGGCACGGAGAGACTGGTTGGCCACCAGGTGGCGCCTGAGCCTTGAACCAGTGGAGAGGAGACAAGGGAGAGTGATCCAGAAGCCAGCAGTGAGTTGTTCCTGGATGCACACCATCGAAGAGCTATTAGGCATCAGGAACAATTACGCAATTACAGGAGGTAATTGCGCTCAGCTGATGGTCATTAGGCTCCTCTCCAGACTATAAAAAAGACTGCTTGTGACACGCCGTTCTTGCAGAAGTCAACGCATTGACAAAAGAGAATGTAACTAACTTGGCAGGCTGGATTGCTGCCAAGGTTTGTCTGAATTGCTGCCAAGGTTTGTCGGAATTGCTGCCAAGGTCCTTATCTGTTTGTTTGCTTGGCTTTCAGCTACCGAGATTCTAGTCTTGTTATTAAAGGACATTCTAATTAAGCTCGTCTCGGCTTTCGTTACTGGACAGAGGAGGGGGTCAGAACAGATCAGTATAATAGAACCCAAGAAATGTAACTGAGAAAGGAGTGTTGCATTAAAACATTATTCAGATTTGACCATCCTGGCTACAAAACAGAAAGTGTGCTACCTCTAACAGTTACCAGGGCTTGTGTAAAAACCAGGCATTTACTTTCTTTTTAATGTTGACAGATGATAAATGGAAAGCAAGGACATTGGCTAGGTCAAAACTGGGTTGACCTCCCCTTTGATGTTTCCCTACAGATGTCTGAGCAATGTCATGTACCCTTAAAGTATTTCAAATTAAGCAGAAAAGCTCAAGTCATTTCTTATGCTGAATGGATCTGTCGATTTAGGCCATTTAACAATAGTGAGTAACAAATTAAGCCGGTGATAGAAGATCAATGGACAAAGCATCTGTTATTATCTGTGGGCTTGACAGATAATCAGACTTCTTGCCTGGTGAGTACAAAGATGCTTTATGGGGGTTGCAACAAGTCCCCGAATTTTAGCATCGTGGATCATTTATAAATGCCGCGTCCCATATACGAACCATCTTTCATTGGTTTCCTGGCTTCAGCCAGGAGACAAGGGCTAGTTGTCATGAATGCCATCAACTTTGGCTACTACCATTTATACAACAGGATGTGAACAGGAATGAGATTTCAAAGCGATCGGTGTGACTCACATACGATTAGTTTCCCAAATGACGGTTGTATTTAAATTTGCAGCCTTAATTCAAAGAAGTTGTCATGACTTGAACTGAGTTACCTTTTCCGAGAAGACTGGGCTCTTCTGAGGAGCACATCAAACAGAGCAGGATACGAAGAGTTATTTTCTGTTTAGCATTGTTATTCTGAATAGTAGTCATCATGAATTCTTTTTTTTTCCTCTTGTGGTAGAATCTCAGTTAGACTAGAGGAAGGTGTTAAGGGAGAGCCGAATTTAAGAGTCCTTCCACTGCAGAAAGCAACACACGCCTGACTGCTCCCAGAATCCCTGAAGCCTTAACTGACCATTCCTGTGGGAATGTACTCAGTCTGGTGAGTTTCTTGTAACATAAGTGACTAATAATAAATCTTATGTTTGAGAGTCTATAGAGATTCTCAGTCATCCAGGTCATGGTTCTCCCAAAGGTGCTTTTTCAGGAGGCAACTGAACTTCCTGGTCTTTCTGGAAGACATTTCGCTTCTCATCCAAGAAGCTTCTTCAAAGCAACCAGAACCCCTATTCATGAGTGGTTCTGGCTGTTTGCACCTGACGTTCTTGTTGTCTACAGATAGATCATTTCAGAGGTGGGTTCCTACCAGTTCGCACCTATTCGGTAGAACCGGTTCGTCAAATCTACCGAACCGGTTAGAAGAGGTTCCACCAATGGACCCGGAAAGCCGGCCACACCTACAGAAGAGGTTCCAAAATTTTTTGAAACCCACCACTGGTCCTTGGATATGATTATTCTACACTATCATGCTCATATTTATAAAACTCAGTGTCTCTGTGAAAAGTAAGGATGACTACTGCGTTTGTGGTGCAATCAGAACATTGTGTGTGTTGAAATTGTTTTAACGCAAACCAAAGATGCCTTTTAAAAAACAAGTTTACATCATATTCTTATGCATGCCAGTGCTGTGTGTGAAGTAATTTAAGGTGGTTTTGACAAGTGTCGTCGGCATCTTCCCATCCGGTCACATGGGCGGCAAGCCACTCCCAGTCACATGAGGGACAAGCCACTCCCACAAAGTTGGCCACACCCACAGAGTAGGTTCGAACAATTTTTGAAACCCACCACTGGATCATTTGTAGTGCAGATGGTTCTGAAACGAAAAAGTGCAACATGCACACGCACGTGTTCCCCAATATTAATGTATGTCGTGAAGCTTTTTGCCAGTAAGTACTGAGAGATTGTACATATTTCAGAAGCATCCGCGACAAAGCTGGAGGTTTACTCATTTTGAGGTTTTCCAAAGCAATTCTGAGAAACACAATCTGCCACTCAAGACAACAGTACGATTCTGGAAACAGCAAAAACATC